>NC_056744.1:836232087-836469587 GCF_019279795.1 Protopterus annectens
ACCACTTGCACCAAAGTAAGCTCATACTCTTTTGTTGGTTTGGATCGTTTAATGCTTATACTACTTGTATTGGCTTGCATTCTTCATTAACTTGTGCATTTTCCATTTCTGTTCATGATACTGTAGGTGAATAATTCTGCTTAAGTGCTTCACTTATTTCCCCATGCACTGTACATTATTAGAAATATATCCTGTGTTCTTACTGTTCATGGTTGCTTTTTGTTTTTTTGCCTTTCTGACATGCCCGTTCTCCTAGTTGTTCTTTTCTTTGTCTCTGGTTTACTATAATCTCATTGCTTAACTGTGCATCTGTCCATAACCAGATGACCTAACTGCTCTACTTTTCTGTACTGGTCGGTGTAATACTTTTTCTACAACAACAGTTTTAGAATGATTTAGATTTATTTTTATTCCTTTTTTTGGTATTGCATCACTAGTTACTTTATACATATCTTTTTTAGTTTGGAATTGGTTTGGTATTTTAAAATAATTTTTAACATACATCTGTTTAATGCAAAATCATTTTTGTGAACCCGTTGTCACTGTTAACATATTTAGCTGTCTGGGTATCTTATGTGTTCTTCACTGTTATCCATTATTACTATCAAGATATTTAGTCAGCAAGAGATCTACTGTTTACAAACTAATTTAACCATAAATGTAGTGGTCAGATAGCACCATCTCCTGCTACAGAATCACAGCCTGGTCTACGCTCTTCTTTGGACAGCCTATTAGTATTACATAGAGCAAGCGGTGTAGCAAGTGGAATTGCTTCTTGGTATTGAACCCACTGTTTAGCATACATCTGTTTATTCACTCACTCAGTGCTAGCTCACAACAAAGTACCACTGACAGTGCCAGACAGTTTTTTTCCACAGACTGAATTTGATGCCTTTTCAGATAAATTCAGCACACTACACCCTACTTTCCTGGGAAAAACAACTGACTGCTAAACTCCACACCTATATTTTCAACCTCTCTCTCACAACAGGCATTGTCCCTCCTTCCCTTAAGCACTCTGAAAGATTTCAAGAATTACCAACCAATCTCCAGTCTGTCCAATTACAAACATCTTTGAGATACTACTGTATAATATGCTGCTAAAACACAGTAATAAGTATGACCGCCTATCAGACTTCCAGTGTGGATTCCATGATGCCTTCAGTACCACAGCAGTACTAATACCTGCCACTGGAAGCATTTATAATAACAAAAATAATGGCCTTACCATAGCAGGAATTTTTATTGATATTGCTTAAGCATTTGAGACAGTCAGTTGCAATATACTGCTTCTCAGTCTCAAAAGGCATAATTTTGGAGCCAGTACTTTAACCTGGTTTTAAAATTACCTTACTAATAGAGAATTTCAAGTATACTTTAATAACTAACAGTGGTGTATCCCAAGGATCTGTGCTTGACCCTCATCTGTTGTCTCTGTTCATTACTGATATTTCTAAGGACCTACCAACACTCAGCCTCACATTATATGCAGACAATATCTTACTTCTTGAAACTAATAAATTCCACACTGCTTTACAAGCTCATTTACAAACTAGATTTTATAAACTATGGCATCAGACTTTTATCAACAAACTCTTTATCAATCCAAAAAAAAGACTAATGTGATGCTATTTTCCTCTACTCACAGACATCCAAGACGACATTATTCCTAATATCACTGAAATTAAATGCTTAGGCATCACAACTGATCCTTCACTATCTTTCACAACTCATACTGATAATATTACTGCTAAGGTACTGTTCCAACTCAGACTATGTTACTGATTATCACATCTTCTATCCCCCGCAGCCAGGTCAGTATAGCAAAAAAAAAAAAAAACATCTCCCAAAACTTGAATATTGCTTACCTTAGTTACTCTTCACTCTGTTTATAATGCACAAAGAATTCAGACTGCTGAAAATAAGAACTTCAAATTTGCTTTATTAGCAGACACTTGTGTCCACCACTGCAACCTCATAAAGTACAGCTTCTTTTCTTTTCAATTACTTTAAGTTCAAAGTATTAATGCTAGGATACTATCCATTTTTAAGAGCTAAACCTCCTTTCTTGGATCAAGCTTACTCCCCCTAGAACAACTACAATGATGTTATTACTCTTACAGTCTTGCTTCAAAGCTACCATAAGGGAAGAACGTTCTCACCTTTTGGGCCCGCTACATTGAACCTCCCCATAGAAATAAAAAAAAGAAAACATTTACTACATTGAAACATTTTAAAAAATCAATATAAAATCATCTCAACAATGAAGTCATGTGCAAATGCTTTAGGGGCAATGATTAATTGACAAAGCATTTTACCTGTGTTGCTTAAATCACAATCTCCTACACCACTCTGCAATGGTATTATCATAACTAGATATATAATGTATATAATATGCTTTGTGTATACAATTCTGTGGCCTCCATTGATTCATTGCACTGCATGTCCTATTGTTTGTGATATAAATGACAACAATTGTATCATGCTCTGAATAACATTGTAATGTTCATTTCTGTTTAATTATATCTTTTCTATTGTATTATGTTCTTCAACTACTCTCAGAGCCTAGGTTATGGCTGAAAAGGGTCAATAAACCAGCCCGCCTACCCAATTAACAAATAATAAATAAACTGCCTCATGTTTACTGAAAACATAATTTTATCATATTATGAATCCACATGTGAGGAAATATTTATATTGGAGGCTAATATCTCCATCCCACCTTCTATCAGTAAATGGCAACACAACTCAAAACCTAAATATGCTGATGTATTTAAAAAAATAATTTCCCAAGTCCTTCAAGCACTCATCTAGCACCTAAAAACACTTTTGCAGTTGCCAACACTGTTACAACATTTATTTTTAATGTGAATCACCTTCTCTGCAAGCCTGGACACTTAATATTCTATAGACCAGCAATTAACCCTAATAGCATCCTATTTATTAGTGATTCCACTGTGAGACACCAACACTGCTCTCACTAGACAGGACAAGGAAAAGGTTACAATAATCTGCCTCGGGCACAGAATGTTAGGGGATGCAATCAGGAGATGGGACAACTGCAGGCAGTGAACTACTAGCATTCAGAAATTAATACTGATAGTGCATTTCTCGTCAGAACTGAAGTGCTTCAGCACTACATATGCAGTAATTAAACAATAGCAAGACACTTGTTACATTTGTAGCAACTCACATGCTATGGCTTAAAGCTGTAGACAAACCCAATCTATGAGGAAGAAAACTCAGAGAATAATTTCAGTAAAAAAGTCAAAAAACACAGTCAATCACACCATTACAATTTGTTTTATCAGGAAATAGACTGGTAAATAATAAAATGAATTGACAAAAATTACAAATGAATACATGTGTTTATATACAGTGTCAGAAGACAGTCCTTCTTCTTTCAGCTTTTCCTGGTTAGGGGTCACCACAGAGGACCACCCGTCCTCTCATAATTGGCAGTGGAGTTTTATGGTGTCGAGTTGTCAGCCCGGCACCCAACCTTCCACAGAAGGCACACACATGCACGCACTCACACCTAGGGCCAATTTAGACTGGCCAATCCACCTACAGCATGTCTTTGCATCTAGCTAATGAAAAATGTTTAAAAGGCTTATCACAGAGGGGTGCATTTGGGTGGTTTTGTCCTTTAGGCAAAAGGGTTCTTTTTTTGCATCTTTTCTAAGATTGTCCAGTACACTGTTCCAATCCACTCTTTTCTTGGAAATCTGAGAATATTTGTTTAATATTCTAGGGTAAATTAAACTATAATTTTGCAAAATCTCTGTAAATCAAATGTTTTAACAAACTTTGAGATATACAGTTTATTACATTATTTATAATGCAGTTTCTTACTATCTAATCCAGTGAATTACATCTATTTTATATGCCAAGTAAATAGTAGATACCATTCTTTATTGGACTTTAATGAAATTGATTACTCTAGTTGCTAATATGAATGTAAGTTCTGCACATGGGTAGACACCTTTAAGCTAAACTTTTGGAAGTTGCTTACTTTCATGTTGACTAAAGCAAATAACATTTTCGGTGATTATTATTAATTCTCATTGCAGCACACATAACGCAGTGGTGGTGCTGCGGTAGCATTGTCGCCTCCCAGTAAGATGCTGTCCGGTTCGATTCTCAGCTAGAGCATCATCTGCGTGGAGACATGCGTGAATGGGCGTACCTTCATTGAAGGTTGTGCATCAGGGCTGGTAACTCAGCACGTAAAAATCAACTACCAATCATTAGCGGACCGGAGTTCTGCTGTGGCAACCCCTAACTGGGAAAAGCCGAAAGACACAAACAAACAATTGCAGCACACATAATAACATTCAGTAATGCAGATACTTTCAAGAATAGCAGTAGATTTCCAAAAAAAGATTACTTCCAATATTAAACAAATGATTTAAAAAGTAAATTCAGGCAGTATTATATACAAATGTTAATTAGTGTAATTATAGGGTTTAGTAAAGTTTGCAGAAGCTATTCATGGACAGAGCAGCACACCAAAGGAAGACTTTGGCACACCAGTTGTTGTGATTTCCGAAAACATGCTGAAAACACTCAGAGTACTTAACTATTCAGAATAGGATAATTCCAGATTCTGCACATGCCAATCTGATTCCAAAGCACATCATGCACATCCAACGCAACTTAAATACAACAAATTGCAACCCCGACTCTGTTTCCAAAATCCTCTGTGTACACTATATGACCCACAAGTAATGGAAGCTACTACTACTATGGAGTCTCCCATATTCCATAACAAAACTGAAAAAAAATGCAATCTGCAGTTAATGAACTGCAATAGGCTCCAGTGATACAAGCCTAAATAAAGATGTGGTTGTGCACCCAAGAAGGCAGCCAACTAGAGTTAGAGCAAGGGTACATCTAAACCAGTTCTCAGACCAGAAAATAATTGATAGATACCAGCTAGATGGGCAGCTGGTGTAGGCTGCCTGCAACATGTGTGCCCCACACATATCTGTGCATACCCTGTGAGGAAACCCTATCCTCCTTGAAACCAAAGTGTGTCTCAGCCTGGGAATACTTGCATCTGGGACATTCCAGAGACATGGGGGATGCTCTTGGAGAATCAAAGACAGCTGCCGTTCATATCCTGGCAAATTTCCTGGCAGCAATGTGCAGCATTGTGGATTACTACATCTATTTTCCATCCACCTCCATGGAGCAGAGAACAGTAATACACCATTTTTTTACAGCATTGCAAACCTCCCCCATTTGTCAAAGCAGTAGTTTGCACACACATACATATTAAGACACAAGAGTAGACTGATACATAAACAGAAAGGGCTCACCACCCCTGAACTGCCAGGTTGTGTGTACAGCAGATGGCAGCATAATAATCCTCATGGCAACACACCCTGGAAGTGTCCATGATGCTGCCATATGGAGGGAAAGTGGACTGAAAGACTCATTCCAGCAAGGTGAAGTACCTGAGGGACTACTGCTAGGTAATTATAGGAACACAGCTAGGATGTAAGCTAAGGAAAACCCTCATAACAATATCCATTCTGACCAAATGTGTGTTTAATCCCCAAAACAGGTGATGATGGTTATCCATTTGAGCCATGACTAACAACTCTGTACTGTGAACCATTCAACCCTACATGGGAGACCTACAACAGAGCGCACAAACAGCCAGAAACACCACAAAGCACGTGTTCAGTGTACTGAAAGCTAGGTTCAGATGTCTGGACACATCCCTGTGTGCACTGCAATACATACCTATGAAAGCAGCAATGATGGTGTGCGCCATGCTGCGCAACATGCTAACTAAAGCACATTGCCATCTTCCAGCTGGAGGTGTGGATGAACTAACCCAAGAAACCTAGATGTCTGAAGATAACATCCTAAAGGTACCAGAGGAGGAGCAGGAGGACATAGGGGCAGAAGACACAGTTGTAGGCAATCTAGAGTGCAACCACAAGTGCAGGCCTAGGCAATGTGGCAGTGTCTGACCCACAACTTTGAGTCATGACAAGCCACATGTACATGAGTACACAGGTTAAACATTGATGTTCAGGTGCTGCCCCACCACAGCAGCAGCATGGATTTCATCTAATGGCAATTACTCACTAGATTTACACACTGACCATCAGACATGACACCATAATCATAACATATAATATTCTGAAAGTATACAAATCTGTCACACCAGAGATCATCAACTTAGGCCATGCATACAGACTCAGAATGTTGTATTAGTGTATGGCACACAATAAGGGGCACACATCAGTGCAACACATTCTTATCTTTCCTCTATAAAAAGCTGCAAACAGGTAAACAAAGCAGGACATCATGTAGAACTGTTAATATCACAAGCCAAATATATCGCTGTAAAGTGTAAATGAAGTAATGTAATAAATGGAATCAGCTATGTTTATTAAAACTGTTGGACTTACGGGGCATCAGACATGTCAATGAACACAGATAGATGACATTGTCAGTGTTCTGCACAGCAATCATCATTGCCACTGGGTGAGACTGACACTACCAGACTGAGTGGATCAACTGTCTGTGTTACTCTAATGCAGTCTAGGATACCCACACTGATGGCTCATACTGTAGTCTGGTCTGCCCCTGCCACATATGGAAATGCTTGGCCCAGGTTTCTGCACAGAGGAGACTAATGAGGTGACACCAGCATGTAGAGGTGAAGGAGTATGACTGTGACTTCATTGTCTGGTTGTGACTGCCAGGCCACAGCAGATAGGCCAGCAGTGGAAGTGTGCCCACATTGGAGCATACACATTGATGCCCGATGGGCAAAGTTGGTGCGGCTGAGAGGGGTCCTGCCTCTCACATTTGACAATAAGCTAAGAACAGCCAGGGCATTCAGAACCTTACATGTACTATGGCACTGCTAGTACTGTAGACGCCAGAGATTCTACTGACTGTGCCACAAATAACATACTTTTATTCTAAGCAGCTAATGATGCCATTAGCTCGCCATGTCTGTGCTCCTGTCTTTCGTGCAGCACACCCAGCTGGTGGGCAACATGACCTGTGGCACATGCAAGTGACAGATGTCAGATTCTTGATGTTGCTGGGAATGTTCATTTGTCTGTAGGAGTAGGTGGATATCCCCTGACACCTGCCCATGCACACCACTGCATACCTATATCTACTGCAATGGGCAATATCAATGTGTTGTGGAGAACTGTCAAGGTCAGCAGCAGTCTCAGCTTGGGTCTGTAGTTCACTGGCGTCATCATGTCCACCATCCGATGTCCCTTCATTGTCAGAATGGCTGGACAAGTGTCCCTCTACATCTGAGGCTACAGCAACATCCACGTGACTGTCACTATCTTGGCCAGACTGTATGACCATGTCACTATCCCCTGTGCCAGAGGACATGTTACCATGATGAGACACATTAGATCCCACATCATGATCATTGAATGGGCTAATGGAGGATACAGATAGTTGTACTAGAAGAAGAAACAGATGACTCAGATCAGGACAGTATGCTGACATCACATGCTGGATATTATTAAAGACATAAGAAACATACATCTCACTGCAATGTTACAGATAATACTGACTTACGATTAGGCCTTCTCTGTGTATGGGTCACAGAATCTACATAACTGGGAGTTGACAATTAGGTTACATAGCTAACATGCATGACATATGTGATATATACAAACAAAATATACACCTGACTAGTCCTTGTGTGAAGATGGTGCAGCAGAAGATGGATGAATTTCAACTATTGTAGGAAAAAAAAGTCAGCATTATTAATCACATCATTGCCAGAGTGAGCCACTGGGTACCTTTGACATATGCACATTCACTGACTTATTGCTGATGTGCTGTAATGATGCTCACAGGACTGTACTCTGCTCAGTAATAAGCAGGGTGCATTATATACACCTTTGGTTGTTTATTCAACATCGATATGACAGGATATGCACGTGACTGAAATTCTTAGCATGCTTACCTATGCATGTTGATGTTACATAATTGCACATTACTGTGTATGTATGATTTATACATGCCCATTAATGTGGTCATCAGAAATCACACTACCAAGCTTTGAAGGGTGTAAAGGTTATGGAGTTATTCAGACATTTGCTGCAGTGGAAACTCTGAGAATTGCAGTCATAGATTTGTGTTTCACCCTACTGTCCTATTATGTTAACGTTTAGCAAAGAAATATTGAAGGAATATAGAGGGACCCCTTCAAAAGTCTGGCCCACTAGGATTAGTTCATGCTCATTTTGAATTGCACATCCACATTATTTGATTCTGACTCAGAATTTTGCTGTCCCTTTCAATCCCTCCTAAAGCTATCAATTTTGGGAGAAAATGTAGTGGATTGCACTTATTAAATAATGATAATAATTAGAATTATAGACATATTTTGATGTGGATGTTTTACATACAAGTCTGTATAATGCAGTCTACAAGCAACACTATGAATATTAACACAGCAGACACCCATTCGGTCTGTGAACAGGCACAACAGGTCAGTCACTGGGAAACACATCCACATGTGCCAAAACATCTTTTCCTTCAGAAAATGCATGTTAATTTGCATTCTTTTATTCTGCCAGCTTCTCAAGTCAATAGTACTAGCACCTTAAAACGTGTCACTGATTATTTATGGAATATGACTGCAATTCTTTAAGTAAAAGATTGAGATATATGGTGCCACAGTCTGACTTTGTATTATATTTGGGGACAAATTCCAAAAGTCCAAGATTCTTGCTTTCAGTGTATGTGACTTGATCAGTGAAAGTCTGCCTTATCGATATCATGTCCCATACACCAACAGCAAGTGTCCTGGAATTTGGTCCTTGGTGTTCATTTTGGGTGCTGTGGTGAACTTTTGGTCAGTACATGTGTTATATGCTGTTCAGATCAACACTGGTGTTGCATGTATCTACAACACACTGATTGTTTTTGTTACAAAATACTTGTATCCTGTGTTTGTGGGTGCATCTGCAGATATGCATTTATTTGCAACATTTCATGATCAGCAAGCATTATCCATATACTTGCATTTTGCAGGCTACTGATTTCTGATAACTGAAGGTAGGTCATGCATACAGTTGTACATATGTAATGATGTTAGTGCAACATATTTTAGATTCTCATGTCAAAGGTTGTAATGACTGAACATTATAAGTATTCATTATTAGTATATTCATTATATTGATGTGGGTTCAGCCAATTACCATGCTGCCTGGCTCAGATGTTTGTCATATGGCTTGCATAGTTTCTACAGTATTGTCATTTCACATTGTCTTCATTTTAACAAAGTCACTTTCTGGCTGTTCATATGACTCATTACATGCAAGCCATAATTTACATTCACATACAGAAATAAATGTTCAGAGAACACATACAAGGGAAAAAGAAAGGGAACAATGACATGCTGCCAGACACTCATATGAACAGTTTACTGAGGCAGACAACATTATTAAACAGAGCAGGTCCCAATAATAATGTTATCCTGACATTTACAGGTTTTTATTTTCTCAAATTTTAGTTATGTTAATGTGGCATGAGGCAGTGGCGAGCAAGATTCCATTCAAATATTAGGATATGTTACATGTGCTTGCTTTGCATATACTTGCCATGCTTCATGCTGGCCAGTATTCAAATGTTCAGCTGATGTCATGATTCCCACTGTTAAGCTCTGTTATTCATGCCATTGTACGACCTTGATTGAACTGCTTACATTAGTGATGGATACATTCTGCCTGACATGTTCTGTTATTGGACATGCCTATAGCTATAGATAAAATGACACAGGGAAGGTGTTGTGTGCATTAGGAGCCATTCACTAGCAGCAGTCATGTTGATTATATGTGTGCTACTTGCTAATGTTTGCACTATTTCAAATTGAAGTATGTGTTAAATAAGAAGTTTGATGCATGCTACTACATCTTCAGTCTCATATTTGTATTTGCAGAACTCACAAGTAGATGGGATGTTAATTAAAGTATGTTAGATCACAGATGTGCACATATGTTTCATTTTAATGTCAGCCATGATCATCATGAGAATGCGTGTCCTGATAGACTTTTGCTTTTCATTTCTGTCATGTTTTGCGATTCATCTTGACAGACCATGGGACTTGTGGATTATTGCCGATCAGACACAGACAATGAGCACATGTCAGGCTGCTGCCAGTGTCCTCAGATAATGACAATTATGATGATGATGAGGAAGCTGAACCCCGATCTGCCCGAGCCATCATGCCTGCTGCACCATAGAGGAGATGACACCAGAACCAGCACAGAGACAGTTACTGGGAGGAAATCTGGAAGGTTGTGACCAATGCATTTTGTATACAGATGAGGTACATGATAGGGAACTTTTTCCAGGATACGGCATGAGCTTTGTGTGACACGTTCAGGGAGATAGCCAGGGAAATCATTCATGAGGCTAATCCCCATCAGCCTGTTCCCTCATATCAATAAGTATTGTCTATGTGCTCTAATTGTGTTATGCTACCAACACCCTGATTTTCATATAATTAATTGAACTGTATACCTACCCTTGCACATGCATACCATTAGCTGCCATGCTTATGTGTTATATGTGCAAACATACCAGGCTGATATCATCTTGTGACACTTAATTATGTTTCAATGTATGCATGACATACATTAATGCATTACATTTTCCTCCCACATTCAGCTGTCTATTCATTGTGGCAATTAACCCGCAGTAACTGCTGCAACAATTAGCCTGTAAACATGTGTTTTACTGAGGGAAAACTAACAGACAACAGACGTCGTGCATAGCCCAGCACTACAACTGTGGTATGGTTCAGATTTGTTTATTGCCATATCGAGTTTGTGCAACAGAAGGACATGCCATTTCCCATGTGTTTTGGATAACAGTTGTCATGCTGTCTCACTGGCATGGGGTGCTGTTGTATGCATTGCATTAACAATGTTGCTGCCATGTGGGGTCATATACAGATATGCCATACCTATGGGCAGTCCTCCTTTTCTTACTGCACCGAACACCAATGTAGCATTGATGTAATCACCATGGTAAGGTTAGTTTGTTGTTTAAAAGTACATTATGCCATGTTTGCTGTGTGTTACATTTCCACAGCCATTCCTTATTATAGGTTCATAGGTTCATACTAGGCTATCTGCCCTAGGGCATTTATAAGCCTAGCCAGAGTGTATTTGGCTTTCGCCACCCATTTTAAATTAATTTTGCTATGCCCTTTTTCGAGGTTAGTATACTGTGCCTCTGTCTAACAGTGATACAGAAGTGATACCCGGGGTAAACCTACGATCTCTCATCCACTCATCAAGATTCCTCTTGAAAAGAGTCAATGAGGGATTTGCATACATTCACACCTTCCAGCAATAGTTGTACACATTAACTGTTGATTGTACATGTCTCTGCACATAGTCCAATCCATATTTACACACAATTGTACTTCCTTTGACATATGCACATTCACTGACTTATTGCTGATGTGCTGTAATGATGCTCACATGATTGTACTCTGCTCAGTAAGAAGCAGGGTGCATGATATATACCTGTGGTTGCTTATTCAACATTGATATGACAGGATATGCACATGCAACTGAAATTCTTAGCTTGCTTACCTATGCCTGTTGATGTTACATGATTGCACATTACTGTGTATGTGTGATTTATACATGCCCATTAATGTGGACATCAGCAATCATTCTCCCACGTGACATACATTTGCCTAAATGTATTTGGGTTGGCTGCGACTGCACCCTGTGTGCTGTACACATGCATTTCTAATGTGTAAACTTACCTTGTCCTGCTTTGCCTTGATGTTGGTCCAGGTTGCCCACCTCACTTCCATCTTCATATTTACGTGTTATATTTTGCAGATATGTTTCCCTTTATTGCAATTATTGACCATTGTCATGTATTACATTGTTGACATTGTGAACATGTACCAAATGTATGGCCATTTTACAGATGCAGGACATCTGCACACAAGTCACTGGCTACAGCTTGCAAAATGTCCTTGTTCTCATTATACGTGTGTGTTAACCAGTATATGTTGTTGAAATTCATGTGCACAACCTGATATACTTCTTAAGTTGTAGTGTTAGATTTTTGCAAATATTCTTAACACACACACACACACACACACACACACACACACACACACACACACACACACACACACACACACACACCTACACCTGTTTGTTGCCTTTGACATTGCATATGTGTGTCACATATATGCATTCCATTGCACGTTTGTTTAGCTTGTGTACACCTACTTGTGTATGTAGCAGCCATTTTTCTACTTTGCTGCAGTACTGCTGTTTGGTACTGTGCTTTGTTGTTTGCCTTTCACACATGCATGGTTGGAGGTTTGGTTCAGTCCACTACTGGAGTTTTCTAGCATAATTAGGTCTGCATTAGCTCATCTGTTATGTTGTTTTGCTTACACTTGTACTGCTGACAGACTACCTGGATATGTGTTTATTTATCCAATGTGTATTGTGATCCCTATTTATTACCCTACAGCACACATCTAGGTATGACTGACACACAGTTTGCAACATGTTGTAATGTGATAATGTATAGCTATATATGTTTTTCTGCATTTCACCGTGGCTGGTATGCAATCCCACCCTCTTTGAAAACTTTCCATTGCCCATGTTGCTCAGTGTGCTATCTGTTTAACTTACCTGTCCTTACTGCTGTTTTCCAACCTTTGTCTGTCATGTGTTGTGATATTTGTTATGTGGGTATACCTGCTGTGATGGCCTTCTCTTCCTCTTTCTCTATCTTTACCTTTCTTTCTATTCTTAAATAAAACAGGAAAATTGGGTCTTTTCCCATGGAAAAAAATGTCCATGCCCCTCTGACTTTCCCTCTGATTTTCCATTTCAACATCCGTCTTGTTTGTTCCTCTTCTTCACTCATACCCCATATGTTCTTTTCTATCTCACACTTTCGTTGGGTGTATGCATTACTTGTGCTCCCCACACATGTCCCGCACCCGGTGTTAGCTAATGTTAACTGTGGTGATGTGGCCATGATTGCTCTTCAACTTTATTAATTTTTTATTACAAAATTGATGGATTCTGTCAGAATTTGTGAGATTTAGCATATTTTTATAGTAATGGAGTTAAGGTGATATTCCATAGTTGTCCTTAAGTTTACTGGAGAGATTCTGTTATAGATACGTATTTAAGAGTGTCAAGATACTTGAATTGTGATATTCTTTCTGTAACTTTGTTTATGTACATCACACTTTGGCAGAAATTTTTCATTATGTATTACTTGTGGATAATATTCAATGCATCAATACTACTGAGATATTCCTTTGTGTTGCAAGATATTCTGAGTTCACTGTGGCCCATTTACATATTGCATTGTTATCTACAACTTTGATACTGATATTGGCATAATGAACCAGATTTCATGAACTTTAATGAATCTACCCCATAGTGTTTTGTTCATTTTATCATAAATATGAGATAGCATTTTTTTATATTCATTTCAAATCTACTCTTTAACTGCGGTGGTGGTGCTGCGGTAACGTTGTCACCTCACAGTAAGACGTTGTCCTGTTCGATTCTCAGCTAGAGCATCTTCTGTGTGGAGACATGCATGAATGGGCATACCTTCATTGAATGTTGTGCGTCAGGGCCGGCAACTCGGCACATAAAAATCTACTGCCAATCATTAGCAGATCGGAGTTCCGCTGTGGCGACCCCTAACCGGGAAAAGCCAAAAGACACAACAACTCTGAAACAGAAAATTTCAGAAAATCAACTATTGATAGTAAAATATCTAGCACACTTCAAAATTATTTAGTTGTTTTTGTCTTATTAACTCATTTATAATCTAAATGTCATTGAATATATCTGGAGCATTTTATCAAGAATCAAGTAGCATTTCTTTCCAACAGAATATTTATGTATCAAGATCCAGTGAGTTATGTTGTGATGTATGCAGTTTTATTTATAGGTTCATAGGTTCATACTAGGCTATCTGCCCTAGGGCATTTATAAGCCTAGCCAGAGTGTGTTTGGCTTTCGCCACCCATTTTAAATTAATTTTGCTATGCCCTTTTTCGAGGTTAGTATACTGTGCCTGTGTCTAACAGTGACACAGAAGTGATACCCGGGGTAAACCTACGATCCCCCATCCACTCATCAAGATTCCTCTTGAAGAGAGTCAATGAGGGACTCTGCCTAACCTGGACTGGGATTTTATTCCAGAGTGAAGGGAGCCTCTGGGTTATGAATCTGTCCCTCCAGCATATCCTATTTATTTCAGTGCTGAGGTTCAAGTCTCTCGAGCGCGTAGCTCGATGGGATTTGGATTTTCTGAGGTGCAGCATGTCCATTAATTCTGGGTTGGACATGGCTTTATACGTCAGGCACAGATCGCCTCTGAGCAGGCGGTATGCCACTAAGTAGAGATGGAGTTTCTTTAACCGGGCAGCATATGGCATCTGTTTGAGCCCTATGATCCTCTTGGTGAGGTACTTTTGGGGTCTTTCCAGTTGCTGCAGGTGTCTGGTAAGGTACATCCCAAAAGGGGCATTGTACTCAATTATGGGCCTGATGAGGGATGAGTAGAGAGGCACGATGACCTCCCCTGATCTAGATGTGAATCCCTTCATGATTAGGTGGGCTATATAAAATGTTTTTCTAACCACTTTGGCCACGTGGTTGTCAAATGAGAGATTGCTATCAACTTGGGTCCTCAGGTCCCTAATTACTTCTTCTGTACTTAATGGATTACCACCTATGTGGTAATTTGTGGGAACTTTGTTTTTGCCAAAGGGGATGACTATACACTTTTTGGTGTTTAGCTTGAGGCCATGGCTCTGGCACCAGTTGTCTGTTTCTATGAGGCCCTTTTGGAGGATGCTTGTGTTGGCTGGAGAGTCGATTATAGCGCCCAGTTTGCAGTCATCTGCGAACTTGGTCGGCCACAGTCCTTCCATGTTGGCCTGTACCTCTGAGAAATATATACCGAACATGAGAGGTCCCAGGACTGAGCCTTGTGGGATGCCACTTGTAACTGGTTTGGAGTCTGACATGGCTCCAGCAATTCTAACCATGTGGGTTCTGTCCTTGAGCCAGTTTGCAACCCATCTAGTGACATAGGGGTTTATATTTAAGCTGGTGAGCTTATCTATAATGCCCAAGTGGGGTATTGTATCGAAGGCTTTTGCGAGGTCCAGGTAGGCTGTGTGGACCACCTTCCCCCCTCGTCAATGGCCTTGGTGACTGTTTCAAAGAAATTGACCAGGTTTAAGCCGAACTGGGTAGGATCCATTGTCTGTAGGTCCCCAATATCTTTTTTTATGAGGTCCATGATGATCCTTTCCATAGCTTTGCAGACCAAGCTAGTCAGGCTTATGGGGCGATAGTTTCCAGGATCTGTTGAGGCACCACCTTTGTGGAGAGGGACCACTGTTGCTGTACACCACTCTTTGGGTACATATCCTGTGGTAAGGCTGAGATTGAACAGTAGTTTTATGTTTGGGTTTAGCTCTTCTTGGAGTTCATGTAGGACGCAGCCCGAGACACCGCCTGGTCCCATTGATGCTGTGTTTTTGCTTTGGAGAGGTGGCTCTTACCTGAGCATCTGAGATGTCAGGGGCAGCACTCTGCTGGGATAGATATTTGCCCTTTTGGTGGGGAGGGAGAAGTTTGCTGAACCTGTCAGCTAGGATGTTGGCAATGTCTGTGGGTTTGGTGTATTTTTTGTCATTTTGGACTAATTCTGAGCATATCTTGGAATTCCCACCCAGGTTCCTAACATAACTAAAGAAAGCCTTGTGATTATCCTTAGTGTCCTGTGCAATTTTTCTCTCGAAGCTGGCCTTAGACGATTTTATGAGTGCCCGTAGTTTTTTGCTAACACTGATCAGAGATGCCTTCCCTTTTTGGGATTTTGCTCTATCATGTAGTAGCTTCCTCCTTCTATTGCTTAGTTTGTTTATGGCTGGGTTCCACCAGACAGGACGTCTGCATTTGGAGGATTTGTAATATTTACTTATGCTGAATCCAGTGCTCGCTTTATTGGCATGTTATTCAACAGACCTTGCAGTCTTTGTTTTTTGGTTAACAGAACTTAAAGCTGTCAGTGTATTTTCCTGTAGCCTACCTTTCTAACTGCATTTTAAATCTGATTTTTTGGAGGAATTATGCTCCATCAGTAAAATGTACATACATATTGGTAGTTGTGATTTTGATAGAGATAAGAAAGCACTAGAAATGTACAGTTTGTCATTGCTGGGGCTCTTTTAACCAGTAAGTGAAGAAGTGTGTACTTTATTGCAGCTTTTATTCTTTTATTAATTCTCAACATGTTCCGGCTATACCAGATTCATTGACATTTACTTCTAAAGGGCTCCCCATATCTACTGACATGAGATTTCTTAAGTTGGTATCCCATTCTCTTGAGATTCTAATACTATAACAGAAGTAAAGAACCTTTGTTTTTGTTTTTCTCCTCAAGGAACATAGGAAAGGACTCAACTTGCTCTGTTTCTCCTTTTTTTTCATTCTTCATCTCTTACAGATGGAGGGGTGGAGAACGGCACATTGGATGCTAGACAAGCCAGCTTAGGATCTGCTTGTCCATCCAAAATATGAATATGACCTCAGACTACACTACATGCTCTACCACATTTCAACTAAGTCCCAAAGCTCATGGTCTGCATGGCTTGCCAGGCTTTGTGATGCCAGGGTACCTACAAGGACAACTAACACTGCCCTGATCATGTGGGAACATCCTTGGAAAGACAGACGGCAAATATTCCCTGACATGGGAGGAACAGGACTGGGCTGCACATAGGACTTCTGTACCTGTGGAAAAATAAACATAAATATGCAGTTCTCTACCCCTCCATCTGTAAGAGATGAAGAATGAAAAAAAGGAGAAACAGAGCAAGTTGAGTCCTTTCCTATGTTCCTTGAGGAGAAAAACAAAAACAAAGGTTCTTTACTTCTGTTATAGTATTATAATCTCAAGAGAATGGGATACCAACTTAAGAAATCTCATATCAGTAGATATGGGGAGCCCTTGAGAAGTAAATGTCAGTGAATCTGGTATAGCCAGAACACATTGAGAATTAATAAAAAAATAAAAGCTGCAAAGTAATAGGCGACACTGATGTCCCACTAACTAAGCTGGACAAGGAGAAGGTTACAGTTAGCTGCCTGTTGGGTGCCAGGATCCACCACATAACACAAGCACTCAGGTCACTCCAGAACAAGTACAAATACAAGTCTGTCATTGTCCATGTTGATGTGAATGACCTGAGACATACCTCCCTGAACTACATGAAAAGAGACATGGAAGAGCTCTCTGATCATGTAGCCCAGGACGGTATGACCCTGACCCTGAGTAGCATCCTGCTCTCACCAAGAATGATGCCACAGTATAAAGAAAAAATGATCAATTTCAACAATTGGCTAAGTTTCTGGTGTCATTCAAAGGGGATCCAGTATCTGTCTACCTGGGATGACATGCTCGAAAAGCCACGTTGCTTCACAAGAGATGACTTGCACCTGTCACCCTTAGGCTTTCGAATACTGGCCAAGGCTCTTGCCGCCCCCATAGTGCCTTTTTTAGGCAAGGCTCGAAAGACAAACCCACCACCATAAATAGCACAAGTAACCAAAAACTGAGGGTAATGCTACTCAACGCCAGAAGTCTAAACCTCAAAATGCACACACTCGAGGCACTCCTCAGTATGGAGAACATTGACATCTGTGCAGTAAAAGAAACCTGGTTTAAGGCTCCTGAGAGCACCCCAGCACTACAAGGCTATAACTCATACCATACCTTTCGGCCACAGAACCAGGACAAAAACACAAAAGGCGGGGGTGTATCCATATTCATCAAGGATACCCACACCTCCAGGTTAGTGGCACAGCACAATGCATCAGAGATCATCCATGTGCAACTAACAATGGGCAAAACTGCAATCCAAATTGTAGCTTGCTACAGATTACCCACCATGGCCCAGGACCCCCATTCTGAACCGACTGATATTGCAAACATTCTGGCAGACAGGTTTAGTGCAAACCTCACCCCCCTCTCACCCCCAAAATGGCCCATAACCATACCAGAAGAATGTAGGGCCCCATCAATCACTGACACACACAGGTTAAAACAGCCCTATCCAAAGCCAAAAACACATCTTCAATGGGACCAGACGGTGTCCCAGGCTGGGTCTTACAAGAGCTCCAAAATGAACTAACCCCTCACCTAAACACACTGTTAAAACTCAGCCTCTCTACAGGCTACGTACCCACAGAGTGGCACACAGCAACAGTTATCCCACTCCACAAAGGTGGAGCGACAACGGACCCCAGGAACTATCGCCCTATAAGCCTGACTAGCCTGGTCTACAAGGCTATGGAATGCATCATCATTGAACTCATTAACAGAGACACTGGGAACCTCCAAACCTTGGACCCTACCCAGTTTGGCTTTGTTAAGGGCAGATCATGCCTCCTAAACCTGGTGGACTTCTTTGAGATGGTTACCAAGGCATTAGACGAGGGAAAGGAGGTCCACACAGCCTACCTAGACCTCGCAAAGGCTTTTGACACCCTTCCCCATTCTAGTATTATAGACAAGCTCACCAGCTTGAACATAAACCCCTACGTCATGAGATGGGTTGCCAACTGGCACATGGATAGAACCCACATGGTGAGAGTTGCAGGCTCTACATCTGACTCTAAACCGGTTACAAGTGGCATCCCCCAGGGCTCAGTCCTAGGACCCCTCCTGTTTGGTATATACTTCTCAGAGGTACAGGCAAGCATAGGAGAACTATGGCTGACCAAGTTCACAGACGACTGCAAACTAGGGGCCATAATTGATTCTCCGGCTGATACAGACACCCCCCAAATGGGTCTCACTGAGATGGATACCTGGTGTCAAAATCATGGCCTCAAGCTAAATGCCAAAAAGTGCATAGTCATCCCCTTTGGAAAAAACAAAGTATCCGCGAACTACCACATAGGTGGTAGTCCCCTAAATAAAGAAAATGTAATAAGGGATCTGGGGACCCAAGTAGATAGTAATCTCTCCTTTGATAATCACATTGCCAAGGTGGTTAGAAAATCCTTCCATGTGGCCCACCTAATCACAAAAGGGTTCGCATCTAGAACAAAAGAGGTTATTGTGCCTCTCTACTCATCACTCATTAGACCCATCATAGAATACAACACCCCATTTGGGATGTACCTTAAGACACCTGCAACAGCTGGAAAGGCCACAAAAGTACCTCACTAAGAGGATTACTGGCCTCAAACAGATGCCCTATGCAGCCCGACTCAAGAAACTCCAGCTGTACTCGGTTGCATACCGCTTACTCAGAGGTGATCTCTGCCTGACATACAAGGCCATGTCCAATCCAGAATTGATGGATATGCTCCACCTAAAAAAAAACAAATTCCGGACAGCCACATGCTCTAGAGATATACACCTCACCACAATGATAAATAGGACATGCTGGAGGGATAGATTCCTATCCCAGAGACTCCCCATGCTTTGGAACAGGATTCCAGTATACATCAGACAGAGCCCCTCACTAACACTCTTCAAGAGAGGCCTTGACAAGTGGATGGGAAACAGAAAATTTACCCCGGGGATCACTGCAGTGGCGCTGCAGGACAGTGGCGCAGGGAACTAATGGCTCTGGTGGACAGAGGCACAGGGAACTAATCTAAGGGGGTGTCGAAAGCCAACACATTCTGGCTAGGCTTATAAATGCCCTTGGGCATTACCTATGAACCTAATAGGAGAGAAGGGAATAAAATTAATGTATAATTAAAATAAGAAAAAGGAGAGACAGAGATGGAGGGTAGAGAGAAAAACAAGAAATACAGACAATAAATTCTCTCATAATTTTTTTTTTTTTAATTAATAGTGATTTCTTAGTGTACTAAATCTTTATTCGGAATTTTTTTTTTTCTGAAAATGGTACTGAAAACTTGTGAACAGTCAGTGTAAGGATAACAAATTATGATGACTTTTACATTTAAAGTTTTCTGATAAGGAAATAAGCTGGTGTAACAAGAAATGGTAATATATTTTAGATATCTTGTTGATATGGGCTATGCTGCAGATGTGTACTGGAAGCACATACCATCTTTTCTTAAATTCATGTAGGAAATACCTCTGAATTTGTACTTACAAAATAAATTGAAAAATTCAGTTCTTATTCAACTAATTTCTTTGGGGGATGATATTTTTTATTTCAGAATCATGTCTGCAAACTTGCAAGCAACTTCACTAAGTCTTTTTAGTTGTTTTTCCTCTTGTGAGGTATTGTAGGCAAACCCCACTTCAGCTGCATGAAGAAGATATAGAGGATGGTTGTACACCTATCACAGATGTGTGTTCAAATCTCTCATTAATCAGCAAAGCACAGGATCTAGTCTTGTACTAGTACTAAATCTGTGTGTTTATTTTTGTAGTCATCTGTACTCAATCTATCTCCTTTATGTTTACATCTATTAAGCAGAAAATCACAGCATTTCATAAAGCATTTGTACTGAAACCATTGGTAATACTTAATATTTTGTGTTTACTGTAAGTTAAACTAGAAGGATATGATGACTTCCTTCAAATTGTTGCATATCGTTGTCTGTGTACAGCTTGTTTCTTTGGGGGGGTGGCTACTTTCCACACCCTTTGCAAATATTTCCATTGAAATTATAGATTTGCAGTATCCTTTGCATACTTTTCCTGCATTTTTAAGTCATATCATGTAAAGTTGCCTTCAGCAACCCACTTTTAAATTCAGAAAGTAAGAAATTGAACAGTACAGTTTTTCACTAACCACTCTGATAGTCAATCAATTGTTAAGTTAATCCCCATCCCCACCCTCAACCCCTCTCTGCCTAGGGTATAGTGGCTAACTGAGGTCAGACATCTTAAATGTGCTGTTACTATTTTGAAAGAAATGATTGTCTTATATAAATATCATATTAATAAATAGTCTGTGGCATACACAAAACAAACCAAAGCATTTTTAAAGAGAAATACTATAGCAATAACCCACGCCTGGGTGTGGGTAATGCTGGACTTACCCATGGTTGGCGTAGTTTGGTCACGAGGGCGAAGCCCGAGGGACCAAACAAAGCCAACTGTGGGTAAATCCAGCATTACCCACACCCAGAAGTGGGTTATTGCTATTATACAATGACATTATTTAAGAAAAAAAATAATTACTTTTCTTAAATAATGCCATTTGTATAATGCCTCCTTGTTGCCCTTCTGCAGCAGACTGTCTGGTATTCTGCGGCAGTTCTGATGTATTGCACATGCGTATGCCTACGCAGTACATCAGAGCTGTGGGCAAAAGCAATGGAGAAAGCAAGATCTCCATTGCTTTTTACTGTTTCGCTATGTTAAATGGGTTTAACATAGCGAGACAGCTTTAAAAAAAGCAACGAAGAATCTCTGTTGCTTATTTTAAAGCTGTCTCACTATGTTAAACCCATTTAACATAGCGAGACAGGTTTAAAAATAAAAGCAATGGAGAAAGCAAGATCTCCGTTGCTTTTTACACACTGTCTTGATATGTTAAAGGAGTTAAACATAGTGAGACAGGTTTAAAAAAAGCAACGGAGATCTCCGTTGCTATTTTTAAACCTGTCTCGCTATGTTAAACTCCTTTAACATAGCGAGACAGTGTTTTAAAAAAGACTTATATTAATGGAAAAAGTCCGGGCGACTGGACCTTTTTCCATTAGTATAAGTCGATTTACAACGTGCACACTGATCAATCAGCGTGCATGTTTTGGAATATTAATGGGGGGGTCATGGTATAATGAAAACTAATACCTACAGTATATAAAGTTATGTGGCAATGCAAATATGTTCATTTCTGTTGTTGTATAAATACATACACGCACACAAACATGCATACATACACATACACATACACACACACACACGCACACACACACACACATATATATATATATATATATATATATATATATATATATATATATATATAGATATAGATAGATAGATATATAACTATATAGATATATACACGTATACTTCTTCACATTTACAATTTTATATATGTGTGCTTACACATAGTTTTTTACTCATACATATACATTTGTATTTATACGCACATGCATGTCTGCACATAATCATGCCATATTTGTATACAGATGAATTTCTGCTTAGAGATATGTTTATGGTTACTTACACTTTTTGGATTACATATGGATACATAATTGCACTTACACATACATTTATTCTTGCATTTCACTGCAGTTATGCAATATTAATACAGCAGTTTTCAAAACCTACTTTACACAAATTTTAAAAACAAAATGTTAAAATGCTTACTGTAGAACTCTGGCCTTCACCCTAGCCTGATCTACCCACTAAGCCAGCTGGTTAGGCCTGTACATCTGCTGGTCATCTTACCTGTTCCAGCACTGTTGCTCAGAGTGGGTGATCCCTGTCAGGGATGACAGGTGTTCTCCCATTTCTTGCTACATGTCAGTTTTTTTCCATTCATTGCTGAGTACTGCTCTTTTGATTTTGTCTAGGTACAACTCCTGCAAAAAGGTAGACCATGATTTTTGTCTCCTTATCAGGCATAGCTCGGCCTTGTGCCTTCTCAGGTAAAGCCATTCTTCAAAGGGTCAGTACCAAAGTGAAGAGTGTAAGTACAGGGCTGTGGTTCACAGGTTGGAAACCACATCTTGTTGGGTGTGAATTCACAATAACCAAACCCAACTACCATGTAAGGGTCATTAGATATGGAATTGCTATTATTGGCAAGTTTGGTTTTACCAAACTGCGTTGTTACATAGATATAGAGAATTTTTTGAAAGGAATATTTTTACATTTTTGTGCTAAGGCAAATGAAAGTCTGCTAATAACTCATTACTTTGTCATTTTGTTTCTATGTGTTTTTGGTTTTATACAGAAATGTTTTAAGCTTTATTTATAGAATTAACTTTAAGATCATATGCTACTTAATTTGAAAGCATGTTTATTTAATGATGCATCAGTTAATATTGTTTTTTTTCTTTCATTTTACTTTATAAATAACTCACTCTTCCAGTTGGTGTCACTTTGTTGTTATAGAAACTACTGAGTGGTTTGAGGTAATAAAGTGTGTGACAATATAAATAATAGGCATGGATTAGGCTTAACAATTATGCAACTTAAAAGTTGTTGACTCTAGTTTTTCTTTTCTATGCATAGGGGAATGTGGGATACATTACGTTTGTTTGCATGTTCCTGAGGCCAGCTTGGCTCAGCTCATCCATAGCTACCCAAGGTCTAGTTACGTGAATGTGTTGACATACTCACACATGTATTACTGCAGCTCAAAGAGATAAGCAGAACTCAGCTCAATTTGCACACAAAATGCATTAGAAAGCCTGATTTTACACAAGCAGCTTTAATACTGACATATTTATCTGTGATCAGTTAAGTTAGGTGACAACTGTTCTGGGGAAAGACAAACCCCCGGATTTACTAATCTGCCGTGCAGGACTAAACTAGTCCTGCAAGTAAGTAGCAGTTCAAGAGGAGGACGGCAGCGCACCATGCATATTAATGAAGGCGCGCTGCCTGAGTTCCAAATCGTACACTGAGCGTGGATGGACGAGTGAAGGGGGCGTGTCTGAGAGCAGTGCTCTCAGAATAAACATGCCCCTGCAAAGTAGAACTGAAGAAAGTGTAAATAAATGAGCGAGACAACTCATAGGTGTTCACATATCCCCACCAACAGTCCCCATGTGTTCAACAGCAACAGTACATTGAAATAAAATGAAGAAACCCTTGTATTTATTTTTTTCAAAACCCTGAGTACAGCTAACCGTAGGTGCGCGGGTTTGCCCATTGCTTAGCTACAGTTAAAGCAGCTGAAAAGGCTGAATAGGATAACAAGGAATATATATGCAAATGAAGCAGCACAGCAATAGTGTAGAGGTTAGGACATCTGCCAACGAACAGGCATTCCTGGCTCGAGTCCCACTGCAGCACATATCATTTTCCATGTGAAATCTGTATATGAACATATTTCTACATCCTTTTGCAGTATAGCCTACATAATAACATTTAAATGTGAACTGGAGTACTGCATAAAATGCACATGTGAAGTGTCAGTTCATAATGAATAAGGCACTAGTAAGCAGGTTTATGCACAAATAAGCAGTAGTAAGCGTGTCTAAGTGCATTTGCGAGGGGGTAAGCACTGCCTACACAGATTAAGCAAAGTAGAAGCTAACTGAGTGTAAGAAACTGTAACCGGAGGTTAGCAGTGCTTACCGTCATACAAACCTGTGCAAACCCGCCTACAATTGCTTTAAAGTGCCTTAATCACTCTGGATCCAACAGCCCATGTTCTGCCCAGCAACAAAATAAACTGCTTCTGCAAGGCTCAGACTCAGGACCCTGTACACTATAGTCACAGTAGTTAACCACTAAGCCATCATAGCAATAGATATGCATGAGGTATCAGCAAACGAATTCTCACCACAGGAAAATCAAATCAAACATGTGAACTGAATCTATGTACAGTGTATAGTGGTTATAACCTGCTACATAACATAAATATGTGAACTGGAGTACTGCAGTAAGGCCAGATGTGAGGTGTTATTGCAATAAAGTGTTGAAGTTCCCAGGACCCCATAAAGCATACATACACATGAATCAAGGATACAAGACACATATATAACATGCAACGAAGAAGACATCAATGTCAAAAGGCAAATATCATGCAAATCGAATATGAAGCACTGCTACCCAGACTACTGGTAGGATACTACCAGTGGGAGAAACAGTGTCAATCTGCAAAGTCTAATTTTTAACAAACGCATGTTCGTCCCTAGCGGGACAACCCCAAACATTCTGCTAAAAAGAGTCCTTGGGGTAACATACCATGCCTTAAAGGTAAGCAAAGAATGATATGTATGTTCGCAGACTGAATGTGAGGGAACCCGAAGATCCATGGGGGTGAGACAATTTACATGATGGGTCCCAAGAAGTGGAGAGTGGGCAATGTGTAGTGGTGTGGTGACATTCGGATGGAACCTGTAGGAAGGATGATTGATGTGGAGGAGGGAGGGGGTGGAGGGAATGATGGGTAAGACATCATGGGCCAAGGCATGCCGGGGCTGGACGGACCCGTTCTAATGGGACCGCTCCATGGATGTAAGCGAGAAAGGAGGGGGGGGGGACAGGAAGGTAACTGAGACATACCATTTCCCATGGCAAAGCATGTTATGAGTAATATGTATGTTGCATAACCCATGGAATAAAATATATATATGACCTGGAGTACTGCTGCCATGAAAGAACATATATATATATATATATATATATATATATATATATATATATATATATATATATATATATATATATATATATATATATATATATATATATATATATATATATATATATATATATAAAGAGTACTGCAGGAAATGCACATGTGTGGTGTCAGTATCATTATGCATATAGCAGTAGTTAGGTTAAGCAGCAAGAAGCAGTAGTAAGCATAAGTCAGCACTAGTAAGTGAGTTTAAGGCCATACATCGTTAGATATATACAGCAATATGTATATATATATATATATATATATATATATATATATATATATATATATATATATATATATATATATATATATATATATAGATATATATGTATATATACATATGCAGACATATATATTTATATATATATATATATATATATATATATATATATATATAGATATATATATATATATATATATATGTGTGTGTGTGTGTGTGTGTGTTTGTGTGTGTGCGTAGATATACACAGATATATACCTATGATAGGAAATAGCACCCAAGAATGACATATGTTCACAGGCAATGCCAATGGAGGTGAGGGGCCCAAGCAAGAAACGTGTCACACGTAGCATGACCCCGCCCCAGCTGGACAGATGAAACATACAAACAAACCCACAAATAAACAGTCCACTGCTCCCCAGACCACAGGCAGGATACAACTGGGGGGGGACACAGTGGACCCGTGAAATCTAATCTTGGAACAGAGACAGGAGTGTTCCTTGCGGGACACCCCAAAAATTGTCATAATATGGGAGTAAGCCAGTGTGACGACCTTTCAAGGCAGGGTGTGTATATACCCAGAATACAAGGGTGGGAAAGCCTGATGACCCATGGGTCGAGACAACATGCGAGATGGGTCCCGTGAAGTGGAGAATGGGCAGTGTGTAGTGGTGTGTTCAGACCCGACCTGCACCCAGAGTAAGGATGAGTGCGGTAGAGGAGGTGCAGGTGGGGGAACTATGGGTAGCTAATTATGGGTCTAGACATGCAGGTGTTTGCTGGAGTGGGTCTACACAGACAGCCCCAGGGATGTAAGCAATAGTGTTCATTGGGCAGAGGCACCGCCCAACGAGCAGCCACACCCGCTACGAGTACCACTGCAGCAAAGTCTAATTTACATGGCAAAGAACGGAATAACCAGATGTAGATGTGTATATGTAGAGGTATGTGTGTGTATATCTTCCCATAGCTACATGGAGCTATACCTCTCCCCTCCTTAGTACAAATGTATACATACAGAGACAGAATGCATATAAATACCCACATATAGATATATACATATGCAAACACCCATACATCCATATGTCGTTAGATATATATATATCTATATATATATATATATATATATATATATATATACAACAATATATAAATATATATATGTATGCATACATATACAGATATATATGTATATAGTTATGTAGATATATATATATATATATATATATATATATATATATATATATATATATATATATATATATATATATGTATGTGTGTGTGTGTGTGTGTGTGTGTGTGTGTGTGTATGTAAATATACAGGTATATAGCTAGGATATGATACAGCAGTTACGAATTACATATGTTCACAGGCCGTGCAAATGGGGGTGACGGGTCCAATCAACAAATGTGTAACACGAAGCATCACCCCCCCCCCCAGCTAGACCGGTGAAACATACAGACACACAATAAAAATAAACACACCACTGCTTCCCAGACTACAGGCAGGATACTACCAGTGGGAGAGACCCACCAAGTCTAATCTTAAAACAAAGACATGTATGTCCCTTGTGAGACACCCAACAATTCAGTGATTTTTGGGTTTCCTGCCATTACACCGATATCCAACGGTAGGCCACGCATGTTCCCAGTTCACAAGGTAGGGGAAGCCTGATGATCCATGGTGCGAGACAACATACGTAATGGGTCCTGAGAAGTAGGGAGTGGGTAGAGTGTACTGGTCTGGCCAGACCTGACCTGCACCTGGAGTAAGGAAGAGTGCCAAAGAGGATGTGCAGTTTGGGAACTATGGGTATGAAATGATGGGACTAGCTATGCAGGTGTTAGCTGGAGTGGGTCTATGTGGACCGCCCCAGGGATGTAAGCAATAGTGTGCATTGGCTAGGACTGCCGCCCAACAGGCCTCCACTCCCGCTACTAGCCCCACTGCAGCACATTCTATTGTACATGGCAAAGAATGGAATAACCAGAAGTAGATGGAAAAATGTAGAGGTGTGTGTGTATATATACACATACCTACATGGAGTTAAACCTCCCCCTCTCCATAGTACAAATGTATACATACAGAGACAGAATATAATTAAATACCCATATATAGAAATATACATATGTAGACACCCATACATCCATATGTCGTTAGACATATATATATATATATATATATATATATATATATATATATATATATATATATATATATATATATATATATATATATATATATATATGTATGCATACATATACAGATATATATATATCTATATGTATAGATATGTAGAAATATATATGTATATATGTGTGTAAACATATATATATATATATATATATATATATATATATATATATATATATAGCTAGGATATCATTTATTCATTTAATTTACATATGTTAACCGGGTAAGTCTGGCTGAGATTTTTGGCTCATTTACAGCAGAGACCCGGGGAAGTGCAACACGTAGCATCAACCCCTCCCAGCTAGACAGGTGAAACATACAAACACATGATACAAGTAAACACACCACTGCTTCCCAGACCACAGGCAGGATACTACCAGTGGGAGAGACCTGGCAAGTCAATCATGAAACAAAGACATCAATGTGCCTTGTGGGACACCCCAAAAATTGATGATGATCGGAGTCAGTCCCTGTGATGATTTATCTAACCAGGCCGTGTACGTACATGGACCAGTAGGTTGGGCAAGCCTGATGACCCATGGGTTGAGACAACGTATGACATGGGTCCTGAGATGTGGAGAGTGGGAAGTGTGTAGTGGTGCGGTTAGACCCCACCTGCACCCACAGTAAGGATGAGTGTTGTAGAGGAGGGGCAGGTGGGGGAACTATGGGTATGCAATTATGGGCCTAGTCATGCAGTTGTATTTGGACCGCCCCGGGGATGTAAGTAATATTGTGAATTAGGCAGAGCTTCCACCCATACCTCTCAACCTCTAACAGCAAAACCACTGGACAGAACCTAAACTGTTGAGGGGACAAATAGGGACAGAAATTACATATTCCACTTACAACCTTAGAAAGCTTATAATAGGTTATGCATTAGCATGACTCGTCTGAAGGATGTGGAGTCTTAAACTCAAATACTTGTCTGTATTTAATGACTTCACTTCCCAGGTATTTGCCAGACAGGTGCAGATTGTAAGAGGAACACACCAATATTATGAAGCAAACTCTGGACAGTCTGCGGATTCTGTACACTTGACAGGTATGCTTTCACCTAACGGGCAGCCATTCCCGAAATGGGACCCACCACAGCACAGTCCAGTTTACATGGCAAAGTATGGTATAATCGTATGTGTTGTTGCAAAACCCACTACACAACACCTACGAACACATGGTCACAACACCCCACTGTTGGCATATAAGATGATCTAACTGGCATCACAAGGTATTATTATAGTCCTCACCCCCACCCAAGGATGTGAGTGTCCAATGCAAACACCAAATGCAGTGTATATACACAGCTGTTGTCATAGACAACATGGCCAGCTGTGGACCTTCCCTGTAGCTGTCCTGCACATCCCTGGATAATTCCCCTACTAACTCCCCCCTTTGTGCCCCATGCACACCATGTACCTATCAGTCCCTGTTCCATCTCTATTAATGTTTACGGTTACACATAGGTGACACCCTCTACCCCCACTATATTGCCAGTATCTGGAACCCCAACCCACAGGTAGTATCACAGCTGTCCCACAGGTCACATGTTACTAACACATGGAGGAATACCACAAGCACACCTGGAGCGGCACAGGCTCACCACCTTGTGAAACCCCCCCACCTCACACTCTATACAACTACATCAGCTAGTGATACCGACAACTCTTGTCCTGCATCGCATAAAAATCCCAACATCTGACAAACCTTCCCTATTGCTCCCCATCCAATTATACCTACAGGCTACTATACAGTTACAATGTCACCCCCACTACCTACCTACCTACTCCTTAGCTATTCCCCTCTACTGTACCACACAGGTATGGAATAACTACAGCTACCCGAATACCTGCATGCAACCTATCCAGACCTGTGAAACAAGGAATCCAACTTCACCTTAAACTGACCTTTGTCAACAGTCATATCTGACATGTAAATCTGACCTAAGCATGGATAATACCGACATTTTAACGTAAACTAAGCATGAAGAATGGGGGATGTAGCTATGTTACGTCTGTTACCCTCTATGAATGTGAACACCCCAGTATTAATTGGAATAAGTAGCTGGGGTCAATGTGGAGCTCTACACCCAGGGCCCCCACTGACAATGGACAAGCGTACAGTCCGATTGTCCCGGTTGACAAATGTGAACAACATGCATGACATTGCACGTGTGTAAGCAGGAGGAAGCGGGTGTAAGCCTGTTTGGCCACCGGTATGCAATTATCACACTGGTGAAGCAATGCAGAGGCTGACTCAATGCAAGACGCCGCAAAGTAATGCTGTGCTTCACGCAAACCAGCGCATACCCACCTACAAATGTTCTACAGTGCCTTAGTCACTCTGTAGCCAACAGCTGTTATTGTGGCCATTAACAAAATAATCAGCACTGCCAGGTTGCAAACCCCAACCCTGCATATTATAGTCGACGTGAGTTCCACTAAGCCATGGTGGATACACATTCAGCTGCTTACAGCTGCTGTGATCACAAATACATCATCCAGCACAGTCATCCAACAGTATAGGAAATGTATATAAGTGTGTAGATTAATACCAGAACACGTGTCCATTGCTCAACCACAGTATTATGAGCAGTCTATGTGCAGCACAGAACAGTGCCTGTCCAATCATACTGTGAGAACAGTAGTCCTGCATAATACCGAAGGGAATAATGATATACGGTGCACACTGTAGGGGAGCGTGAGCATGCTTCATGCACAGTATGCCACACCTGGGGCGTTGGTTCCGTGGAACCAGGAGAAGAGACTGGCCAGGTGTGTGAGCAAACCGCTGCTACACAATACCCTCACAGGATGCTACCAGTGGGAGAAACACTGTAGAGCAGCTAGGTCTACTCTTGACACAACAACAGGTCTGTCCCTGGTGGGATGAACCAATAGTTGTGGGTTACATCGATGTCACCAGCAGTACTGGAGAAGGATCAAGGGAAGGCTGGTATGTACATGGACTAAACGGATGAAGAGCCTGTAGACGCTTGAGTGGGGACAGTATACTGGAGGTGTACTGAGACGTGCAGAGAGGAAAATGTGTGGAGGTGTGGTATGGCAGGGCTAGCAACTGGGGAATGGATAGATGCTGTGTACGTGGAGCTGGGGGGCCGGGCATTGGGAACATGAGTATGTCATTATGGTAGACATATGCAAATGAAGCAGAACAGCAATAGTGTAGTGGCCAGAGCATCCGCCTACCATGCATGCATTCCCGGGTTGAGTCCCACTGCAGCATATCCTATTTTCCATGTGAAATCCATATGTTAACATCATTGTGCTGTATAACCTACTAAATAACATTTATATTTGCACAGGAGTACTACCTGAAATGCACATGTGAAGTGTCCTAATGACTAAGGCACTTGTAAGCATGTGTAAGCACATAACAGCAGTAGTATGCAGGATAAGCAGGTGTAAGTGTGTGTACGTGTATTTGCACAGGGGTAAGCATTGCCTGCATAGATTGAGCTAAGTAGATGCTAGCTGAGTGTAAGGAAATGCAACCAGAGGTTAGCATTGCTTAGCTCTGCGCAAACTGGCGCACACCCGCTTACAACCGCTCAAATGTCCCTAACTCACTCTGTATCCGACAGTTGGTGTTCTGCCCTGAAACAAAATATACAGCCTCTGCAAGGCCCACACCCGGGACCCTGCACATCATACACTACATGATTTACCAGTAAACCATGGCAGATGTACATAACTACTCATTTCACATACATATCATCCAGCACAGTCAACAGCACAGGAAAGTTAGTAATAACACATCACACAACCTCTTAATGCATATATCCTGAACATAGTGCGCCATAATGTGGGTACATATAGGGATATCTGTCATATCCTGCTGTAATACACTTAAAACATTGCAAATTACACAGTTATATGTAGTAGAACACATATATTGAAGAAGATGATACATCTAAAACACGTACGTGTCGGCACAAATGACTGACCTCAGTCCTAAGGTCATCCTTGTCAACTGCCAAGAGAATGAGGTACAGGCCACACATATAGGCCGAACATGCATGGACATATGGACAGATATACATCTGTAAATGTAGACAGATGGACAGCTATAGGTATATATGTGTGTATGTATGACTCACAAATAACCATATAACAGCAATCGTACATAGATAGACTAATATGTTCAGTGTATATATATATATATATATATATATATATATATATATATACATACATACACACATATATATATATATATATATATATATATATATATATATATATATATATATATATATATATATATATATATGAATACATATACATAGCTAGAGCTATATCACTGTCCAATTCTATCCCTCTATATATGGGGGTTTCACATATATACTTATGCAGCTATATACATATATATACAGATAGACATGTGTACATGATTTCCACATGAGAGCAGACTCCTAGCCCACTCCGTACTACATGGGTTGGGAGGGTGGCCTAATGGTTAAGGTGTTTGCCTTACAAACACAAGGTGCAGGGTATGAGTCTCACAAGGGATTATTGGCTAGACTTAAAATGGCCCACAAGGGCAGTTAGTCTAGTACTAATCTATGAACCTCTATGAACCTATGATTGTCTTGTCTTTAAGAGAACTGAAGTGTGCCATCATTTCTTTGTTGGGAGGGTGGCCTAATGGTTAAGGCTTAAAATGGCCCACAAGGGCAGTTAGCCTAGTACTAATCTATGAACATAACAGACCATGAGCACAGTTAATGGGGATGGGGGCACAAATGAGAGACACCTGGTAATTAATGCTATGTAACCCTCCCAGCCCTAACGGATATGCTGTGCAATCCAATATCCAGCACATGCAGTACTTAACAGAAGGACCCACCACAACACAGCTACAATGCTCCAACAGTAATCCAAGTCACCTGTACATGTCAGGGCAATATCTGTAACATATCATGCAGATAGGCCATTGTACCACAGGGGATGTACTACGTTGAAGGGGTACACATTACAACGGTACAGATATGCACACACATCCATACACTGACAATCATGTGCAGGTATATATATATATATATATATATATATATATATATATATATATATATATATATATATATATATATATATATATATATATATATATATATATATATATATATATATATATATATATATATATATATATATATATATATATATATATATATATATATATATAGATAGATAAGATATATGGGTACATACACATATATACAGACAAAGGGTATTAGTAACCATACATATGTATCAGTAGTGTGGATGTACTGGGTGCAATGTATATCCCCAGCCACAAGCCCTGTAACTGGTACCTGTGACATGTGTGGTGTGGCAACCAGCCCCACAAAGGGGCTACATACATTGCATATATACTCACTCACAATTCAAAGGACATGACATGACACACATGTATGTATACACAGACAACCTTTATTTGTGTACCATACAATAATGTATGCCATTACTGACAGCACATAGATGTTGATGTATATAACCAGTGATGGATGCAAGGCCCACACAAAACAGTTGATGCAGACAGTGCGGATATACAACATACTATGGTGTCTAAACCAAGCCCTTCAATTCGTACAACAGTAGACAAAGGATTTGCCTACACAATATGTAACAATCAACAATATCAGATGTAGTTCAGCAGCCTCCAATTACACCCTGTAGTGAAGCCCTAGGGGACAGTCATTACTTGTGGTAATGTCAATGTATCTGTCACATGTATGGACCCTGACCAACAAATGTTGTGGGTGTCCACGTTATGACTGGGATGATAATAGGAATGCTAGCAGTAATTAATGATAGGCCATTACCTAACAACCCCTAACCGTATCACAGCAGGACAAAGCCTGCCATATATGTGGAGGACAAAAGCAGGAACACAGGGCCATATTCAAAATATTGACGTTACGCACCCTGGAACATGCTGGTGTTACAAGATGTGTTGCAACATACCCTTATGCAGGAAAAAGAGATCAGGGACACAAATGGATATAGCCATGTACTACTAGCATGCAACACACACACTGCCAGTGTAATATCCGACACAGGACCTGTGTGGTGGACAGATAGCACATGATAGGCACACCTCTGTCCAGCTAAAGGATAGGCCCACAGTAGTGAGCTATGCAGACAGACTGCAGTCCAAGGTAAATTAGTATGTATACACACACACACACACACACACACACACACACACACACACACACACACACACACACACACACTGTAATACTAGTACTATGCAAAGCATTACACCACTCTACTCACAGTCTGTCTGTATGTCCTGATCCTCCTACATATATGTGGCTGCCCTGAGTGTGCAGGTCCTCCTGTAAGAGGTATTCCTACCTGCTTCTGTAACACTGATGCCACACATAGGAAGAATGTCCATCACACAGGGAATGTACAGGGAATACACCCACATGATGTAGAGCTTCATAGTGGATGGTTGCCGTGACAGTGGTAATTGAAAGTACTACACATGTGTACTCAGATATATATATATATATATATATATATATATATATATATATATATGGCTATTTGGATAAGTACATGTCCATATAGTCCCACCATATGTCCTGGACATGGTGTGTAGCCCTACCCCAGCCCCTATAATCCCAATATCGTAGTGCAAGGGGATGTCTGGCATGTACAGCTGGTATATTAATAGACATTTGCTACTGTCATTGGGATTGTTGTCACAGACATGGTGTGTGTGTGGAAGGTGACATCTGCTCATAACGTGTGCCATTGGCTACTGACAGACATCCTAACAGACATCCTAAGGTTATCATGGTACAGTAACTGCATATATAGTAGGCTCAACAGCCATGTCACAGCACAGGGTAGGATACACCTGTGTGACAGTGCATAACCACAACCAGCGTGAACACAGCCACAGTCACATATGGTACGCTAACATAATAGTACAGTATATGGACTATCTGTCCTACACCACCCTCATATGTGCCACTCACAGAATGACCCTATATATACTGGGCTGCTACACAGTCTTGTCTGATGGCTGTCTGTGGTATGGGACATGTGTGTGTATGGCCTACAAACATATAAGGTAAAACGGTACCATACAGTGGGGCAACATGTAACATCAGATAGAAGGGGAACTAGAACAATGACATCTACTACAGTCTGTACACAGGCCATAGTACATATTAGCAATACACACACTGCCGACATTCACCATCACTACACAGACCTCAGTACTGTACAAACATCCATAGAATGTCCAGGTTATGGCATTAAATGTAACCCCTGCTGTACATGACATATGTAGCATTCTGATATATTACTGGCTTATTATCACATATGATGACACTATTTGTGGTGTACAACACATATGCACCACTTCATGCACGACATATGTACAAAGGTTGACAGAGGTGTGGCTGACAGCACATACACAGGGCCAGTATAGACATGTTGCTGTGATACCCTCATTAATCTACCATTGTGATGGGGTTTGTTGCAACATATGTCTACTGAGGGATACATAGTCAGTAACTGTCATGGCCTTCACCATCAACAGACTGGAATCCTCACACTACCTTTGGCATTCCACAGATAGTTGCATCGTGACTAACACATGAAACAAAAGGCACAACACTGCCCTGTCTGCAGATGATCCTGCAGATGGGGATTCCTGATATACATGGAACTGACATGGCAGGCATTGCGACATGTACAACAGGCATATCCAGACAAACACTGTTAATCCAACATTACTCCATATGCAGTATAGCAGCACTTACAGTCTGTAGTCAGGTCAGGCACATCCCCCTCCTGTTTGTTGCCCTATTTCCACAGTGTATGTTGTTAGAGGTAAATCCCCAACCCATCTAAAATGCTGTTTACCAAACAACAGTTCTAGCTCCTGCTCACAGTGACAGACAAGGGCCAACATCACCAGGATGTTCCCAGGTATTGGAGTGTGTTTCCATGCAATTGGCTATGGGAATGTTACCACACCTGTTCACATACAATCGGCTAGGGAAGGGCTGTAATTCGTGCAGACGCCATCAGCTGATCATAAGCATCACTTAAAATACACATGATGCTGCCTAAGCAATGCAGGTATGGGCCTCCACATCCACCAGAGAGGGAGTGGGGGAGGCAGATAGAGGCAAATACATGTCGGGGGGTGGGAGGGTAAAACTGACACATGTTTGTGCCACACACCTACCAGCACAGTGTATCAAACCCCCGACAGCTATGTAGTGCTATCACAGTTCGATGCTGTTATTGGATGCGCCACATGGGTGATCTGGTGGGGAGCACTCAGAACATATATGTGATGGTGAGTGACATCTGCAACAGGGTTATGGTAGATATACAGTAGGTGACGTGCACATGCTTGTCTGCATGAACAGGTGCCAGCATCAGCACAGGCACGCTCACACAGGGACACACACACACATTAACACACTTGGCAGGGCCAGGAGTGCAATTTGTCACTAGTGGGATTGCCACAACACATCAATGTGTAGGGAACACATGCACCACATGGGTCATACGGAGGTCGTATGGGCAGTGAGTATGACGGGGTGTCAGACATCAGGTAGCATGCTTCACTGTGCCCTGGGGGGACTACTGCATGTGGATGTGGACATACACACCATACAACACACACACGAACACACATGGTGTCAGTTCGGACATGCATGGGTGCATGTCTGCACAGGTGTGCGGTGGTCAACAGTGCCAGCAGGTTGTACAAGGGTAGGCGATAGGTATGCCTTGGCATCAGGCTACATGACAATACTCTGCATTGTGGCACAGGCCTGTAGCTTCTGTATTTGCCCACACAGGTGGGTATTGCATCCATCATCCAGTCACCTGTGTGACTATTGTGTGTGGCCAATGCTGTGCATCACTTGCCATATATGTGTTCCCTAGTCCATGACATGGATGGTGTCACGGATGTGCACACCTCCCACATGCATGTACAGTGACATATGGAACTGTACCTGGGGTGTCTGGCCCATGCTGTGAACACAGCTTATCATCAGATGTGCCAGTCTTGCCCACCTGTGTCAGGGACTGGTACTGGTCCGCAGATTTACCCTGCACCTACATTGATAGCATGCTAACAGCATTTCCTGATGTCAGTGTCATCTATCCATACAGGGCATGCTGTCAGGCATGGTATGTCCATTGTGAGTCACATGTGAAGGCACAGTGGGGTTGCTAACTGTGATTGTCTGGCCTTGATGTCACATGTATGGGTATGGCTTTGCACCCCAGCCTCTCAGCTATTTACATCTGTTATCCTTGTATGGTTGACATTGTAATATATAGTTGGGCCACCATAAATGAAATTAGCAAAACCCCTCCACATTGCCCCCACACTCACAACCACCTCTACACTGGCTATGAGTTACAAACACACACACACACACACACACACACACACACACACACACACACACACACACACACACACACACTCACCTGTCATGTCTGGGAGTAGAACCCCTATCTTACTAGCTTACTTCACTACAGCACTATGCAGTTATAGTACTCGCCAGGGACATTACTGAAGTACATCTTCCCCAAAGGTGTATTTCACAATTAATGACATCAGCAGGACTACCAAAGTAGGGCATTTGTAATGTACTGTGAGTGAGTAGCCTATAATGCATTGCTCCATACACAGACACTGAAACACACACAAAACATCTGGAACTGGCATGGATGGAGATGGAACACTACAACCATTCTAAATCACACTACAGCAGTACCCAGTTACATGATGCACCACGGCGATTACTGGGCTATCACTTTCCCAGAGGTGTATTACTAGGTGAGTGACATCATCAGCCTTGCCAAAGTAGAGTATATGTATTGTATGGAGTGTGAGTAGCCTAAAAAGCATTGCTCTCTACTCAGTCAAACACACATACACACAGACTCCCACACAAACACACACAGTTGCCAGGTCCGGGGTTCGAACACCTACCTAACTAGTATATCACACTACAGCAGTACACAGTTACAGAATGTGCTACCGTGATTACTGGCTTATCATTTTCCCAGAGGTGTATTACTAGATGAGTGACATCAGCAGCCTTGTCAAAGTAGAGTATATGTATTGTACAGAGTGTGAGTAGCCTAAAAAGCATTGCTCTGTACTCAGTCAGAAACACACACACACACACACACACACACACACACACACACACACACACAGACTCACACACAAACACACATAGTTGCCAGGTCTGGGATTCGAACACCTACCTAACTAGTATATCACACTACAGCAGTACACAGTTACAGAATGCACTAGGGCGATTACTGGGCTATCACTTTCCCAGAGGTGTATTACTAGGTGAGTGACATCAGCAGCCTTGCCAAAGTAAAGTATATGTATTGTACAGAGTGTGAGTAGCCTAAAAAGCATTGCTCTCTACTCAGTCAGACACACACATGCACACACACACACACACACACACATGCACACACACACACACACACACACACACACACACACACACACACACACACACACACACACATATACAGTTGCCAGGTCTGGGGTTCGAACACCTACCTAACTAGTTTATCACACTACAGCAGTACACAGTTACAGAACACACTACGGTGATTACTGGGCTATCACTTTCCCAGAGGTGTACTTCTAGGTGAGTGACATCAGCAGCCTTACCAAAGTTGAATATATGCATTGTACGGAGTGTGAGTAGCCTAACAAGCATTTCCCTCTACACATTCAGAGACAGACAGGCATGCACACAAACACACACTCACACAATTGACAGGTCTGGGGTTAGTACTACTACCTAACTACTCTGTCACTACAGCAGTATGCAGTTATGGGACGCGCCATTCATATTACTGACTATAGCTCTCCCAAAGGTGTAATTCACATTGGATGACCTCAGCAGGCTTGTCATACTACTGCTATGGGGAGGGCAGTGTGTGCATGGGCCATACCCCATTCGTGTAAGGGTTGACATGCCACATGCAGGCACACGTGGGGTCATATGTCACAGGTGCGTATATTCAGCTACTAGATGACTACTTCCTTGTACAGTCTTGTTGCACAGCTGGCACGTGCACCACATAGTCTGTCATGCTGACAGGTACTGGTGGCTAGTGTCTGCAGTGGGGTACATCCGCACCTCATGTGTTGGAGGCCCTTTGGCTGTGTGCCAGTTGGGACAGGCCTGCATGGCTCCTTGTCATGGTCACCCTCTTCTACACATCTATGCCCATGTACCTGTGGCTTATTATAGTGTGTTGTCCTTACATATTTGCCTGTATTCCTATCCACTGTGTGTGCAATGCAGGAGTGGTGCATACTGACATGTGTCCACACTGAGAACTGCAACATCCAGATATGTCTGATCCACTGGTGTTTGCAGACATGGCCGTCATGTGTTTAGGTGTGTGAGCATGCCGAGTATGACCTCTCAGTATGTTGTTGACTGACATTGCCTTCATTCCTCTAAGTGTGTGAGCATGCCCAGTATGACCTCTCAGTATGTTGTTGACTGACATTGCCTTCATTCCTCTAAGTGTGTGAGCATGTCCAGTATGGCCATCTGTGTTGCATGTGTGGATCACATCCAGGTAGTTTGTACTGCGGTGCTGACCTTTGTGTTGTACACCAACAGGTAGCATGCTGTGTCTGCAGAGTATCCATCGGTCATTTGCCATTGACTGTTGCTACATTTCTGCATAGCGGGGGGGGGCACCTGACTGTTTCTACTGTTCTACACAAGAGTGGGGTGGCACACCTAACTGATACTCTAAGTGTAAGTTGGATGGAGGGGGGGGGGGCGCACCTGTCACTTGTACACATTTGCTAGGACTGTACTGGTATGTCAGGGACTCCATTTCAGTCTGTAATCTTACCTATCCTGCTGTCTAGACGTTTACCAGTGTACTACAGATCCTAGCTATGTTTGCCTACATATTAGCTTCTGACTTCCTAGCCTTCGCAACTTACATCCAACTGCCTCACCTGCTGCCGTCTGTCTGTGTAGGCCTGGGGGAGGGGTTACCCATAGGGCACATTCAGAGGCCATAGTACAGCATTTGTTTGTGTTAGACTTCACCTGTCCTGCTGGCTGAGACTGTTGTTGGGTATGTGACCCTTCCTGACTGGCATGAGTGGCTCTTATGGACACCCATGTCACTCAGGCCATTTCCTGCAGTGGGTTTTGTCACCCTGTGTAGTACTGGCTGCTATGGTGACTCTAGTATGTGTTACAGATCTCATGATGCCACTGTGGGTGTCTACTGTCTGCTGCCTTGACATCCGACCACCCAAATTCCTTGCATGTTCACATCCATACCATGGCTACAGGTCAAAACACATTCTATTCCATTTGGCAATTGGTAGGTTGATTGACTTACTTTGAGGGTGTGCCAGACTTGAGGATGCCTATGTTGGATGCACATAGTATACTCCCTATACATGGTTGGGCACAGGTAGTGTCATGATTGGCATCCTTTTTGCTGTCTGTACAAGTCAGAGAGAGGTGTCATTCCCTGGGCCCCTACTGTGTCAGTGCATATGCTATGCATTGCCTCTTTGCCAAGGCCAGGACATACTGAGCATGCCCCATTCTGCCTACTGGGGCAGGCTCAGGTTGTTCCTCCTCCAAGTCACTCTATGCCTGTACAAGCCTTGGCATTGGTGGGGGGCTGTGTGGCCCTGCCCCATGCTGTTCCTGCTGCAGCTGTTTCCGCAGGATCATATTGTGTAGCATAGCACATACCATAACAATTTGGGTACATGTAGCTGGTGAATAATTCAGGGCTCCACTGGATGTGTCCAGACACTGGAACCGTGACCTGAGCATCCCAAACACATGCGCTATTATATGTCTGGCCTGTGCGTGTGCCTCATTATGGTGTTGTTGTTCAGGTGTGTGTGCATTTCTGATGGGTGTCATCAGCCATGGCTCCAATGGGTTCCCAGCATCCCCCACCAAGTGACCATAGGGGATGTCCACATCGGCAAATCTGTGGTACAGCTGTGTCAGTTGTCATATGTGTGAATCGTCATAGCTTTCAGGGCAGTCAGCACACACATTCAGTATAATGCCCTGGGCATCACATACGACCTGGCAGTTGATGGAGGGGATGCCCCTGCAGTTGATGTAGGTCCTACCCTGCTCAGCTTTGATGCATATGTGCATGCAGTCTATAGCACCCACTACCCCAGGGTAGTTAGCTATTTGGTGGTAGAGATGCATATTGCGGGTCAACACCTGACATGTGTTGAGGAAATATATGTGCTCACTGGCATGTGCTGACATGGCATCCAGGAACTGGTGGAATACTCTGGATGCTGATGCCTGTGAGATGCCCATGTTATCTCCAGTTGTGGTTTTGGAGGTACCTGTGGCTAGTATACTTAGGCCTACACATACCTTGGTATCCACTGGGATGGGTTCTCCTCGGCAAGTGTGGTGTGTTAGGTGTGGCCTGCACAGCTCAACGATTTGCTGTAGGAGGTCTCTGTCCACCCTATAGCGTTCCACTATCTCCAGCTCATGTAGCCCCTGGTAGGTTACCCTGAGTCTGTACACTCTTCTCTGTCTCCTCACTGTAGGTTGTTCAGCAGCATTGACATCCTCACCACCCTCAGCCTCTTGCACATGTTGTTCTATGTTGCCTGCTGCAGCCCTTCTCATTTTGTACGTTTGTTTTTAAAATTTCCCCGCTTGTATACACCGGTTATGTAGAGTGTGGAAAAACCAGGGGGGTAGGTGTTTGCTTGGTTTATAGTGGTGTCCTGGGCTTGGTGGCTGGTCTGCTGCCTGTGTAATTAGCTGATTCTGATACATTTCACCTGGAAGCTCAGCTACTTCTCCTTGATTACCTTCCTACTGCTGTTTTCCCTTCCCATTGCCTCCATATTTAAGCCTGTGTGCACGCCGCGCAAACAGAGTGCTCATATGTGCACAGAGCTGCTATTTCCTGGTTTAACTTCCTATTTCATCCTGCGAAACCCGGTGCATGGCGCGCACACCCACTTACACTTTGTAAGGAGTGCTAGGCAGTTTGGACACACTTATAGCTTAGCTGTGCTAAGCTAGGAGCAGTCCCGAGCCACAGGGCTCCAATCCACTTACAGTATGCCTGACATAACTGCCCATGATATCACCCATCTCTTAGTCTTGCACCCAGCTATTTCTACTCTTACACTCTTGGGACCTGCCTCACACCCTGGGAAAATCTGGGATTCACTATCCTTCCCCTCATTTGCAAAGGATTGCCTGCTAATGCATAGCTATATGTCCCACACTGGGCCTCCCCTCTTAGCAACCATTACGCACTGGCCAGGTTGTCTTATGCCTGCCATTGACTTACATGGCTGAATACTGCTTTTAGTTGGAATGCTTATTTTAGATTTATTTTCTTAATTTTCCCCCGATCCTGTTTGCGTGCCGCTGCCCTTTGCTTAAACAGGCAAGATCGGCAAAAGGAATTTAAAAGTTGCTTTTTTATTTTTTACGCATTTTGCATTGTCAATATCCTTCTACTTGGCCATTGCCATGCTTCATCAATGATATGCAGCCTTTATTTGGAGCTGTCATAGCTCTATTTTGTAGTTTGCAGGAGCGTACTTGGTTACTAACCAAGTACATTTCTGCAGACTGCACTCATCCTGCACTGACAGCTGCCTACTTCCTGGATCACAAAATACCCTCATTTGCATGGTTTTCACCTGCAAATGAGGGTAATTTGCATACAGGGGCTCGGTCCATGCAGGATTAGCCTAAGAGCTCATGTGCACGTCCCGGCAGCTCATTCCTGGATCGCACGTCGGCCATATTGCCAAAAATAGCTCTTAAACTATTCCTGCACGCTATAAAGTACAGTTGTGTACTCTTACCATAAATGTAGATGTTCAAGTGTGTTCACTGTTGCAGTCATGACTGTCGGGTTCTTCCTGCCAGCATCAGCTCCCGATCGGCCAGAGTCCCAAAGTCTGGATTGGGCGTCAGCTGAGGTCGTTTTTATCCTGATGTCAATGCGCCAGAAGGTATAAAACCTCAGCTGATGCCATTTCCCCAGTTTTTCTTGCCCCAGATGTCAGGTGCCCAGAAAGAAAAGGCTAAAAAATAAATCATGCCCAAAACCTCATCAGCCAAAATACCTCATAACAGATAATACTCAAAGAAAAAACAAAAGAGGGGGTAGGAGGGAGGGTAACCAGACTGCAACAGTGAACACACTTGAACATCTACATTTATGGTAAGAGTACACAACTGTACTATGTCCTTCGTGGTTCACTGCTGCAGTCATGACTGTAGGGTTGAGTCCCAAAGCTAAGAAAGGGTGGCTGGAGGAGAAACAGAGGGAGCAGCCACAAATCCTTGCAAAACCGGCCCTGGATTTAGAATAGAGAGGGAGGTTGTAATGCTTAGAAAAAGTATGTACAGAACTCCAAGTAGCAGCCTCCAAAATATCCTTGGTAGGAACTCCACAAAGAAAAGCTGCTGAAGTAGCAGTAGCCCGGGTAGAATGAGTCCTAACATTAACAGGAACTGGATTATCATGATGAGAGTAACAGAACTTGATGCAATGGGCAATCCACTTGGAAATAGTTTGCTTAGTGATTGCTTTCCCTTGAACAGTAGGAGCATAAGTGACAAACAACTGATCAGATTTCCGGAAAATCTTGGTCCTGTCCAGGTATAAACGAAGCTACCTGTGCACGTCTAAAGAGTGCAAAAGACTTTCTTCCTCACTTTGAGGATTAGGATAAAAAGTAGGCAAATTAATAGACTGATTCAAAGCCACTGCCGAAACCACCTTGGGCATAAAGGTGAGATTAGTCCGTAGAGATACCCTGTCCTGATGAAAAATACGGAAGGGTTCCACAGCCATGAGTGCTTGCAATTCCAAAATTCTTCTAGCAGAGGTAATAGCTAAAAGAAAAGCAGTTTTCCAAGACAAAAATTTCAAATCCGTGAAAGCTGCAGGTTCAAAAGGAGACAAGGTTAATTTCTGCAAAACATAGTTAAGATCCCAAGTGGGAACAGGAGCCCTCATAGGGGGCCGAATATTCTTAGCCCCTCTAAGAAATTGTTTAAGTAATGGATGAGAAAAAATTGGAGGATCCGTATCGTAATGTGCAGAAATAGCAGAAGCATGAAGCTTAACAGATGAAAAAGATAGGCCCATATGTAACAACTCTGTCGGATACTGTAAAATCAGAGGAATGTTCGGAACAGCAGAATCACCACCCTGGACTTGATTCCAGGAGCAAAATCTTTTCCATTTACCCACATAAGATTTTCTAGTGCTGGGCCATCTAGCTTCAAGGATTACATCCATAACCTGTTTGGAAAGGGTAGAGGTGTTTACAGACCCTGGATCCACCAGGCAGCTAGATTCAGAGTTTTGACATGACTGTACAGTATCCGGCTGTCCCGTTGAGACAGTAGATGAGGGATTTGAGGAAGAATCCAGGGAGGCTCCTGAACCAGGTTCATCAGAGTGGAATACCAGAATTGCCGAGGCCAATTGGGAGCCAGTAAAATCTTTTGCGGTCTGTCCTGTTTTATCTTCAGAAGTACCTGAGGTAGAAGAGGGAAAGGAGGAAAAGCATATACTGAGAGGTGTTTCCAACTGAATGAGAGGGCATCCACTTTCCATGCTAGTTTGTGGTAGGTCCTTGTGCAGAATGTCAGAAGTTGATGATACTGAGGGAATGCAAAGCGATCTATGTCCGGACATCCCCATGCCTTTATAATCATCCTGAATATCCGAACATCCAACATCCATTCATGTGGATCCGAAATGTGTCTGCTCAATGTGTCTGCTAGAGTGTTGTCTTTTCCTGGCAGGAATTGTGCTTGTAAGTCGACACTGCAGGTCAGAGCAGTGTACCATAGAGTCATGGCCAATCTGCATAGGGGGTAAGAGTGAGAGCCCCCCTGCCTGTTTATGTACCACATCACTGTAGTGTTGTCTGTCTGTATCAACAATTGTCCTGGTAGAAGAAGGTCCCCGGAGGCTATCAGGGCATTCTGTACAGCTAGCATCTCCTTCAAATTTATGTTCAGGTGTGTTTGCTCCTTTGTCCAAACACCCTGAAGACATCTCCCGTGCATGTGGGCTCCCCAGGCATAATCTGAAACATCCGTTGTCAGAACTTGGTTGGTCGGTGGAGGACAAAAAGGCTTCCCCTTGTTCAGTAGACAGTCTTCGGCCCACCAAAGAAACAAGGCAAAATCGTGATCACTGTTTCCAAACTGTGGCAATGCTGAGACCATACACTCTTGAGGTACCACTGCAGTTTCCTCATATGCAGTCTTGCATATGTATTAGTAGAATGCAGGAAGCCATGTAACCCAAAGCCTGCAGACTTTTTCTTGCAGTCAGCTGTTTCATTGAAGCCAGGTGTCGGAAAGAAGAAGCCAGTTGCACTTTTTTTTCTGGTGTCAAGGAAGCCATCTGGGTTGTAGTACTCAGAAGAGCACCCAGGAATGTAATCTGTTATGTGGGTACCAGATTTGATTTCTTTAGATTCGCTGTGAAACCAAGGTACTGAAGAAGATGCTGCACAAAAACTAGATACCGAAGTAGAGTGTCTTTTTCATCCACTTGAATAAGACAGTCATCCAGATAAGGGTATATTTGAATCCCCTTCTGTCTGCAAAATGCCATTACTGGTGCCAGGCACTTTGTAAAGACCCTGGGCGCAGTAGATAAGCCAAAGGGCAGCACAGAGAAATGGTAATGCTTTGAGCCCGCTTTGAAACGCAGATACCTTCTGCACTCTTGCCTTATAGGAATATGCAGGTAAGCTTCTTTTAAATCCAAAGTCACCATCCAAGCATTCTTGTCCAACATAGGCAGCAGCTGCTGCAGAGTGAGCATCTTGAATTTTGGTATATCTTGGAAGGTGTTTAGTACAGAAAGGTCCAGGATTGGTCTACACAAATTTTCCTTCCTGGGAACCAGGAAAAGTCTGGAATAAAAACCTTGCCCTATTTCTAAATTTGGTACCAATTCTATGGCCCTCATAGCCAGGGGGGACTGAACCTGCCGTTGCGCCTCTGCCCACTGATGATTTGGCAGACCTGGCCAACCGTTCGGTTTTGGCAAGGTGTGGAAATGAAATCTGTAACCTCTTGAGACTATGTCCAGAACCCATTTGTCCCGGGTTATGTGGCTCCAATTTTGATAAAAAAGAGAAATCCTTCCTCCTAAAGGTGCTTCCAGGAGAGGAGCCGCTGGAACCAGAAAGGGAGAGTCATAAAGACTGTTTTCAGTAGGGTTGAGACTTATCTTCACCTCCCTTGTGAGAGGGGGCACTCCACTGCCTATTCCTAAAATGGGTCTGTGCCTGTTCCCTACCTCTGGAATGCCTGAATCTGCCTCTCTGAGACCTGTCCGAGGCCGGAAAGGACCAAGGTTTACCTGGCCAGTGTCTGCTAAATCTAGGAGGTTGCACCTGTAGAAAATCCTTAACCATCTGCATAGATTTGGCTTTGTCCTCCATTTTCTTTAATACCTCTTCAGCTTTGGACCCAAACAGAACATTGTGCTGCAAAGGGGCATCCAAAAGTTTGGCTTTAACCTGATCCGGCAAGCTTTGTTCCTTTAACCAAGCATGTCTTCTAATAACTGCACCAGTTGTTGCAGCCCTACAAGAAGCTTCCAAAGAATCAAAACCACGATGCAGGGTATGTTTACCCACCTGTTCAATAGCATGCAATAAATCCTGTAACTCCTGATTATCCGAACCAATAGAAACAGCTGACATCTTTTGTTTAAATACAGACAAAAGGTATTGCTAATACTTCAGCATATAAAATGGACAGTTCAAAGCCCTAAAAGACAATGTATCAGAAGTATAAACTTTTTTACCCCATCTCTCCAAAGCCCTGGACTCTTGGTCAGAGGGAATAGGATTTTTAGCAGAGGCCGCTTTAACACCCTTAGGACCCTGAGAAATTGTTTCCGTATCAGGTGAAAGATTCTTAAAAAGAAACTTGTGAGAATCTGGAACCCTATAATACCTATCCGGTTTGACCGGAGCAGGGGGAAAAGAATCAGGAGAGAGAGAAGCTTCCGAAAAAACATCATCTACAATGTCCAATACAGGGGGAATAGCCAGAGGCCTATGCTGTGGGAGAAGAAGAAAATCCCTAAGCCTTTTCTTGGATTCAGAGAATTCCTGCCCTTCCCAGTGAAAATGCACCCTCATATCATGCAAAATTTCACCAAAAGAATAATCCTCAGGAGGAGAAGCTGAAGGAAAGGAATCGTCAGCATCAGAATCTTCATAAGGAGGAAAAGAATAATCCTGCTCAAGGGAAGAAGCAGAAGAAACAGAAAGTTGGTCTGAAGAATCATAATCGGACTGTAATCTAGGCTTCTTGTCAGGAGGGGGATGTGAACCCCTGATCATAGTTAAGAGATCTTCAGCCATCCTAAGCATCTGCCTCTGAGGCCTAGGACCCTGATCAAAAGGTGCCTGTGTTTGCCATTTCACTTTAGCTGGAGCCTTAGACTTTGTCTTTGAATGTAAAACTGAATCCACATTTACAGGAAGCTGCGAAGGCCTGAGAACTCCCTCAGAAGCTGGTACCTGCCTACCGGCTCTGGACCCAACTGAGGGTGCAGTATCCGAAGGTCCAGTCCCTGGCAATTCTGAAGACCCCATCAGCTCCACACTGGAGTTGGTACAGGCAATTGGTTCAAAAGAGGCGGACGACAGTGGCTGCAAAGGCACCTCACTGACGACCGACGAACCAGCAACTGGCAATAACTGAGTAACATCCTTTGCTGTGGACCTCGGAGGCCTGTCTGCATCCTTGCGCCTCTTACACACCCCAGAAGCCGGAAAAGAATCCGAAGACATGTTATAATTAAACCTTTTTCCAAAATAGTAAAAGGCAAAGTTATATCTATGCCTAATAGTACGCTGATTAAATCTAGCACAAAACGCACAATTAGCAACATCATGGTCAGGACCCAGGCAGGGAATACAGTAAGAGTGAAAATCCCTATGAGGTATTTGCTTCCCACAAGAAATACAATTATTAACTTTTTCTGACATCTGACTGGAGCAAGAAAAAGACCTCCCCAACGGGGTACTTATCTTATAAAACGAAAATCCTGGGATTAAATCCAAAACCAAACAGGAACAGGCCGACCAGCATCAGTGAACTGCAAAGGGCACCACGTGGCAAGAAAGACTGGGGAAATGGCATCAGCTGAGGTCTTTATACCTTCTGGTGCATTGATGTCAGGATAAAAGCGACCTCAGCTGACACCCGATCCAGACTTTGGGACTCTGGCCGATCGGGAGCTGCTGCTGGCAGGAAGAACCTGATAGTCATGACTGCAACAGTGAACCACGGAGGACATCGGGCTTCGTAAATCCGGGGGAAAGTTTATCAAGTAAGATAAAAACTGCAGTATCATTATAAATTATTGGGAAACAATACATATTCAAGTTATATAATAACTTTACTAGGACAATTGTGGTTTCCTTTGATGTGACTGTCAGATTCTGTTGGATTCATGTTAATGCTGTTTACAAGTGTCATTTATAAATGTGAATTCATGACTGTAATGCTGGAAATATATGGAGAAGGGCTACTGATGACAATGTGAAATATAAATTTTTGCAATATACATATATATGTATGTATATATATATATATATATATATATATATATATATATATATATATATACTTAGAGTATGAGTAAAAAGGTCACACAGGAAAACCAGTTGGTTAAAAAACACAAAAAGAAAACCAATTGGTTAAAAAACACAAAAATAAAAATCTAGCAAAGTTAGGCTTTCCATTGTGTGATACCTTAAACCTTGTATCAGAGGCAACATGGGGTATATGCAAATTACCCTTTAAGGATATCAGGTATCTCAGCTAAATGGCAATTCTGAATGTCCAAGACTTTTTCTTTTACTTTTACTTTTAAGTCTATTTATGGACAATTTCAGGCCATTTAGCTGAAACACCTGATATCCTTAAAGGGTAATTTGTATATATCCCATGCTGCCTCTGATACAAGAGGTTTAAGGTATCACACAGTGGAAAGACTATCTTTGCTAGATTTTTCTTTTTGTGTTTTTTAACCAATTGGTTTTCCTGTGTGACCTTTTAACTCGTTGTTTTAGTTTGTTAGTTGGGATATTTTGTAGACACCCTAATGTTTATGGATATCAGTTGGGTACAACAATCATGTATTTCTAAACATCAGACATTGTGCTGATGATGCCATAAGAAGGCAAAAATATGCATGTCCACAGTTAGAGGGGTTTGGTTTTATTGGCTTGAAATTGTCCATAAATAGACTTAAAAGTAAAAGAAAAACTCTTGGACATGCAGAATTGCCATTTAGCTGAAACACCTGATATCCTTAAAGCGCAACTGTAGATTATGCTAAACAGGATAGTAGTATGCAACATCAAGTGAGTAAAGTCTGATGCACTGCTTTCCCATCAATGCATGTGTTGTCAGGATACATGCTACTGCTGTACTGTGGCAAAGGATTTGTTACCTATGAATTAAAAATCATGGCAGAGTGGTAGGGGAATTGCTTCAACTGTTTTGGCAAAGGCATAAGATGATAGTGTAAGAACAAGTGTTTGTAATAGTATTATGCATTTGTGGATGATGCTCTACAGATTAATACAACATTTTAATTGGGTGAACTTGGACTTGCAATATGTATGTTGTGTTGCCATAAATGTTTTTGTACTCAGATTTTTTGATTTATTTGTGATAAAAGCAGGTGTGCTTTCATTGCTGCGTTGCTTGACTAATAACTGGATCAGGCTTCAGTATATTACTTTTGCTTGCTGTTTTACATAAATGAATGATGCAGTGACATGGATATAAACAGAGAAAAGATAATTTTAGCCAGGAGGAGTACCACAACATCATGGCAGCCTTTAGGACACATGACAAATGCCTTTTTGGGAGAGGGGGACCCAAACAGCTGAGACGGCAAAGGCCTGGAACTAAGTGGTTATGGATATAAATGCTGTTGGAGAAAGGAAGTGCAGATTAACACAGAAGGCCAATTATATGGTAGGATGTGCCAGAGCAAAGGCAAGGCAGAATGCAGTTATCCATAACACTACTGGGGAGGACCTCAAACACTTATTCCTTTAACACCTGATGAGGAATATCTCCTCTCCATTCAGGGGGTGATTGTGAAATAGATGAGGATGGCACAGTCATAGTCAGAGGTAGTGTGGACATTGGCTATTACTCATATCTGCAGCATCAACAGACATCTGCTGAGGAAGATTGTTTGACCTCTGTAACATATTTACAGAGAGAAATGACTGCTCAGGTCAAATGATTACATGTAACACATGATATTTACTATTAAAAGATAAACCCTTCACTTCTGTGCATACTGACTTTGAACAGTAAGTGGCCACCACATCACATTACACAGCACAAAGTAGTGTACTCCACTATCTGAGCAGTAATTTAACCAATTAAATCTTTACAAGGTCAGCAGCAGAAATGAGCTGTTCCACTATACCATTATATTTAGAAGACATCAGTAGCAGAATGGCTGATGATGACAAAAACATAGTTATATGTATGAGACAGTCTGAGGAAAGTGGCACACAGTCGCAAAGTTTAATGGCAGGATCACACACACCACAATATGTAAGTAACAATGCAAGAAGTGACACACAAAGTTAAGTACAATGGGACTTTACACTTCAGGTTGTATATGGAGTAAATGAATGATTTAGTGACACCAGTGTCTCCAGATTTACAGGAACACTTTCTGGATGAAATTCAAAGGTAACACTGTCCACTGTGACACCTGTACAAAGGGGTGCAAGGTACAAGCACATGTCACAGCTACTTGAGGAAATACGTAAAGCATTTGATGCCTAACAGCAAATATGCCATGATATTGTTAAGGCTCAATGCACTGCCACAGAGAGTCAGCTAGAAATGGTCAGAGGTCTCCAGGGTATACATGAGGATTTCCAGCACTACACAGAAATGGAAGAGAGCAGGGATAATGCCATGATCAAACTGAGCTGTAGTATGGTGGCACACCAAGCATTCATGGCCGCCTTCATTCGTACACTAGTGAGACTTACCAGAGTCAAACAGGAGTCAATTTTGGAAGGGGAAGAAGACAGGGTATTGTCTGGACATGTGGGGGCATATCACATCACACTACAAGTGCTTCTCAAGAATGTAATGGAAATAGCAGGGGAACAAACTAAACAGAATTCATGCAGGTCGTGTATGTGTTCATCTGTGTGTAGAAGAACCTCTCATTCAAAACCTTGGTCCCACAGCACTATAAGATCGGTGTTTATAGGATCACCTGCATCCAGTAGGTCATGTCATCACAGCAAGTCAAAATCCAGCTCCCATGACAATCCTTCCTTGAGATTACATGCACCTTCACCTAAACTATTTCTAGGAAATGTTGTGTAGGATAATTTTGACCTTGACTTACTATGGCTCAGGCTAGACAATTCAGGTACTTCAAATATGAAACTTAGCATTTGACTATCATGCCTTTCAGTACACTGCTATCAATGTTTAACTCCAAAGGCAATTTGTAAAAAAAATTATAATACGTGTGTACAATGTAACCCAGTATTAAGAGACTTTGCACGTGCATGAATTTCATTTCAGCAATGGTACAATAAAAGAAAATAATCTGTAAATAAGGATGGCAGGCATATTATAGAAAATGGCAAAGGTGGCAGACATAATATGCAAACTGAAAAGTTTAACACCATTAAGGGCCCATTCAGTATTAAGAGTTTGTACTAAGCAATGTAAAGCTGACAATTACACATAACATAAAACAAATATACTCTAACAGCATGACACACACCTAAAAAATATTATATGAGTATCCCACCATCAACACTAGCACTGTTGCCACTTCACCCTCAGTACTGTACAAATGATGACTGCTTTTTCTGAGGACACAAGTTTGTGGGTATGCCGTAATGAATTAACCTGATGTGCATTACCGTAATAGAGAACAGGAAATCATTTCTAATATGTCATAGGTCAAACCGGCGAAACATTGCATAATTAAAATAAATATGTACAATTTCCATTCAATAGCAAGGTATGAACTCATGGTAAATGCAGATTGTAATTCATTGTAATACATACAATTTTGTGAAATGCAAGCAGTCAGCTACTGAAATAATACTTTTTAATAAGCCCATTTGATTCTCAGTTAGAGCGTCTTCTGTGTGTCGACATGCGTGAATGGGCATTCCTTTGTTGAAGGTTGTGCGTTAGGCCTGGCAAGCCAGCATGTAAAAATCTACTGCCAATCATTAGCGGACTCCCGTTCCACTGTGGCGACCCCTAACCGGGAAAAGCCGAAACACACAAACAAACAAACTATTTTAACAGATTCAGTACATGTATACTTAAGTAGAGTCCCTAAGCAAAGTTTCTTCTGGAAAACATTAAAAAACGTAAATGTAAATATTCTTTACATGATGCCATTTGACATCACTGAATAGGTGTCACTGAGCGGTCAAGCATAACTTTTATAGACAGTAAAATGATTGCTTATAAGAAAAAATATTTAAAGGTAAGAGGGAATGTCTGATGAATAGTGACAGAACATGCACTACACACTATAGCTCACACATAAGACTGCATAAATCAATTATACATTATGTATTTTATAACAAAGGAAACACTAACATGAATGTCATTATCCATAATTCTGTAGTGTAGTGCATGGTCTACTGTCAGCATTCATGACAAACTACCTGGCAGTTGATGGAATGGCAGTCCTTTCTTTCCAGTACTGCTCTTTCTGTCAACCTGATGGGGCCCTAATGGTGTAATCTATCACATCAAGCACCTCAGGGAAATGTGCCACCCCATAAAGGGCATGCATAGTCTAAGCTTGGTCCTGAGGTGACACTAGAAAATACATTCACTGATCCAAATATGCCAAGAGTATATTGGGGAACTGCTGAAGTATCCTGAAGGCAGAAGCCAGAAAAATGCCCAGTGTGTTCCTAGTCTGCCTCTGGAAGGTCCCTGTGTCAAATATAGTGAGGTCTACACCTTAGTATCCATAGGGATAGAAAGGTCACACATCCTCCCAGTTCCCATCTGTGTATCAAACATGTTTACTAAGACCCTTACAGTATCCCTGTCCACTCTAAACCAACCAAGGACTTCCTGATTTTAAAAATTATAATGTGTAAGTCTCTATCTATATCTCTGTTTCTTGGCTGGTAAGCGCCTCATGATGCAAGCAGTATTGGTTCGGCCAAGACAAGCAGCTCACACCTTGAAATAGCAATGCCAGCAGCAAGACAGAGAGCATCTTCACCAACTGCAAAGTAAATAGAAAAGGTGCAATTCCACCTTTTATAACGTATCTGCTGAAGACACATAAACACATTAAAATATGACTATGAGTCACAAACAGGAAGGAAAAGGGCTGATTACTATAACAAGTTTTACTTCATTTTTATTTATTTATTTTATTTTACATTTGTTTACCGGGATAGTCTGACTGGACCAGGTCCATTTACAGCAGAAGCCCGGGGAGAAAAGCTCCACAATTATTAACCACAAACAGAATAGAGAAACAATAATACAATGGTATCAGACAGGCATCATTATATAACAATTGAGAGTGAGCTTTCCATTTGCTTAATCTGGTTTGATAAACAAAAACAATTCAATAAATGACATTTGTCATTACCACCTCATTATTCCTTCATTTGAATTTGTTTATTTGAGGCCATTGTGTGTTAGTGTAAAGACCTCTCTGAATTGTACCAGAGCTGTGCTTATGCATGAACAGTGCTAATTGCCTTAATGCATTTGCATAATGACTAAGAATACCACCTATAAAGTCATTGTCGTAATTGTGAAATACCAACAAAACTGTGTAACTGAAACAAGTGAAACTCGGTTTCAGAGATGGACGTAAAGTGCTTCCCATGAATTTGATCTAATTTGATAAGTAAGATTTCCAAATAGCAGAGTAATTACAAACATAATAAGAGTTTCCTCATAGTATACTATATTCAACTTGTAAATATTTATTATAAATTCAAGACACTCTTCCTTCAAGTTAGAAAGCAAACAAGGAGGTTAAAGAGACCTGAAATATATTTTGACATGCCCATGTCTAGAAGTCTTCCTGGGAACAAGGGTACGTCTCAAAAACCTAACTCAGTTGTTATACCAGAGATACAACATGAGATGTAGACTTGGACAAATAATAGAACAAAGAAGTGGCAGGCTTCCTCCAAAGGGAAAGGAAAGACTCAGTCTAATTCAACAGAAAAAGAACCAGGTAAAATCTGCATTATAACACAGAATATGCAAAGATAGAAAATGAAGATACAGGAGTTGCATGGGAGGTACATCTCACGTGGGTGGAAGAAAATAAACATGCTTATTAGATCAGGAATGGAAGAGCAAATAATCGGATATACAGTTCAAGTAAAAAAACTATTTCCAGTCTTACTAGCTGAATTCAAATTGTGAAGTGGAGAGTAGAGACAAAAAGCAGTTTGTTAACCACTTGCTCATCCCAAATGTATTAAAGAATTTATGGATCTGTTGCAAAAAACAACATAAAACTATAGTTGAGATAGCAAAGCAGTGTAAAACATACAAAGTTAGCACTGAATTATCAGACAGCTAAAATATAGTCAATATAAAATAAAATGATTCCAATATGAAATAGGCAAGGAAAAAGAACAAACAGTATAAGGAAAATAAGCAACTAGAAACAAACATCATCAAAATTAAAAGTTACAAAATTGTATACAAGAGCTAGAAAACAAAAAACAATATGTGTAAAAACCTAAAAGTATCTTAGAGTGAAAGTAGAAACAATTAATGGGGAACTTAAAGGGTGGAAAAATGCCTTAAGAAATGCCATTTAGTTAGATCTCCAAATGCTAGTTAACGAAATATAAGACCATATAACTGAGAAGGAAAAGTTGACGAAATATAGGACCATATAACTGAGAAGGAAAAGTTAGAAAGACTAAAAGAATTATGCAAGGTTGCTGTGGCATTAGGTTAAAAAGACCTAGAAATACACAGAAACAACCTCTTGGTATGTTGAAGTGATGGTGTGGGGGTCCAGCCCTATTCCTGCTGCTCAGATTTGCAAATGATATTCCATAGCTCTACAACCCTGCTCTTATTCTACAGGTCTGCAGCCAGAGGAGTGCAACTCTTGTCCTGTACCACAAGTTTGGTTACTCTGTTCCTACTCCATACAAGGTCCACAACCTCACTCCCATTCTACAGAGTGTCAGGATGCCTGAAAGTGAAAGGAGTATATGTGAGATGAAGGCAAGTTGGGAACAGGTTGTGGAGTTTCTGAGCAGTCTTGGTCCTCCATGAAAAACAAAGGGCATCCAGGTTACAAAGGTAAGACAGGGGGATAAATCTGACTTTGATGATAACAAGCACAAGACATGGAACAGTTTGGGGTGACAGAAATCCTGGTTGTAATGATACTGCTTTCTAGGGGCACAGAGACCTCTCAACTGTACCTGTTGTGGAGTAATGTACCTATTTTCAGGTCTGATTTACCCTTTCAGAAAATTTTCCAAATCCCCCTCATTACATGTGATTTCTGAAGCTGTCTGATACACAGAAAATCATATTACATTACCAACATAGCAATAGTGACAATAAAGAACTAGGTCACACATCTTTTTTCAGAAGCAAAAATATATGACCTTGTGTGGTAGAATTTTGCAAGACAGTTTATGACAGTTTACAGATTTTATATCTCTTTGATGTGCTGCGGTAGCGTTGTCGCCTCACAGTTAGACGTTGCACGTTCTATTCTCAGTTAGAGCGTCTTCTGTGTGTCGACATGCGTGAATGGGCATTCCTTAGTTGAATGTTGTGAGTTAGGCCCGGCAAGCCAGCACATAAAAATCTACTGCCAATCATTAGCGGACCGGAGTTCCACTGTGGCAACCCCTAACCGGGAAAAGCCGAAAGACAGTTAATGTGCTTATATTTTCCATCATTTTTGCAGTCTGTTTATTTTAAAACCTGTTTTTGAGTGGTATCCCAAATTCCCACTAGAAGCAGGAAAAGTAATGTGCTATTTGGTATTGAAATGTACGCTATATAGATGGCCAGATTTTTTGCTGGATATACTTACTTTTCAAGGATCTTTGTACCTATTTTCAGCTTCTGCAGGTTGACAGGTATGGGGCATAGTAATAGGTGGATTGCTTAATTGGCTAAAACAAGCTATTTCAATTAGAGGATAGCCATATAGTTATGAAGAATTATACAATGCCATTTTTAACTTGTGGATCATCCATAAGATTTCACTGATTCAAAACTTCCAACAAAAATGGAAGTAAAAAAATGGTATATGGAAGTGAAGGGGTGGATCCCAAAGTAAGTAAATTTAAAGGTATGTGAAATAATTGTCAAAAATAGGTCCATATAATTAAGGATTAATGGTTAAGGTGGGGGGAAGAGCTGGACAAGGCCCTAAACAAAAGGCTTTACAAGCTATACAGGGGAGGATAGGCAACCTTCAGCTCCACCCATAAATGATGCCAGGCCTTATGCGGACTTGGGGAAAAGACTAGATGAGTCAGAGAAGGAGACTGAAAATTCTCTTGGTAATGGTGCACCTTTTACAAGTCTGAGAAGAAAAGATAGAGGAACTGGGGATACAAATACTACATCTCAAAACAACAATCCCTTCATTGCCATTCTGACTAGGAATTAGCAATCTATGTAACTTTCCTCTTTATATGTGGAGATGAAAAATGGCACAATCACTTATAGGTAGAAGACTAAAAACAGACATATATGATTAGCATCTGACTTTCTGTGAGTGCCACTATACAACTTCTGGCCAAAGATGAAGCAGTAGAATTTTGGGAACTAGGACGACATGTTACTTAAGCACAAGTTAGCAAACCTCTATTTATTATGACTGAAGATGACAAATTTGAACATGAGTGAGTTATTCATCTTGAGTTACAAACTGTCCCATGAAGTGATTTACTTCAAAAGGAGGGTAGATAGCTAGTATCTGTAATTGGAAATTGTTAAAATGACCACCTCAGCCTCAAGTGATGGTAGTATCTGATGGTTTCAAAACATATAGTGTCAAAAACCTAGGAGAGAATGATTTAGTGCAAGTGTTAAAGACACCTTGAAAGATGTTACCCATTCTAATCTCCAAGTATAGAGACATTCTTGCTACACACCAAAATAACTGTGGCCTGATTTCAGACTCTGACATTAAAGTAAGAAGTGAAGTCACAAAAGCTGTTAAACACTAAAAAAGGAAGCAGAAAAGATCAACCAAGGAGATGGTGAGAGTCTTAGAGGAGCATGGGATAATCGTGAAAATAAGTCCATCAGCAGTCCATACTGGAAATTAAAAAAAAAAGCTTTTCCATCCCTTTAAACTCACTCATGACATGTCAGGCATGACTGCATTAACTGGAGAGAATATAATCTATTTTCCAGTCTTGACATCAATAATGTTTTGGAGTATTATCCCAGATCCATGGAAGCTTACATTCATTGTAAAGGAGCGACCATACACATGGACAAGAATGCCTTAGGGCTTTTGACAGTCTTCAACCATTTTCTTTTGGATAATCTAGGCTATCTTAAGACCAATAAGTTGTAGGTGGAATATCATCCAGTATGTAGATATCATTTTGTTCGGTTCAAAAATGGAGTACATAAATTTGCAAACATAACTGAATTGTTTGAGGTCTTGGGGAAAAATTAGATAAAATTAAATCCCAAAGAAGGACAGTGCAGTTCTTGGCTATTACACAGTTATATGGACAAAATGAGATTAGTCTGACAAAAACAGCTATTTTAATCAACTACTGTGACAAGTCTAAAACAAGTTCTGGGGAGGGTTTGGCTTCCCCAGCCAGTGGAATATAGCCTATGCAGGAAATACCAAATCCTTAACAGATGTGTTATGGGGCAGGAATGGGTAAAGATGTTCAAGAGATGTATGAGGACCAGAAATCTCATCCAATAACTTAAGGAGGAGTTCATTTCTGTCCTTGCTCTTGGAGTCCCAGAAAAAGGTATGGAGTTTACAGTGCAGCTTGGACAGAAAGGAACCACAATGGTCGCTATTTTGTTACATAATAGAAATAATATGTATCAAGTAGTGCATTATTATTCTAGAGCCCTCACACTGGAAATAAAAGGCTTTGGGGAAAAGTTTTGCATATCAGGGGAGACACATGAGTGCCTTGACTTGAGTCCCATTCAGAAGATTGAATGAAAGGAAAGTCAAACTTCATATGGTCTCGACCATATGATCGACTTTCTGAAATGTCAAAGCTTTTGAATGGAGATTGCAGTATAGTTGGGATCAGGGAATTTACCCTTTTCCCCATTGTAGTGCAATCTCAGAGTTGGTATATGTAATATACAGCAGGTGTGGGGGATGCAAGGGGGCTTTCCCACCTGCAAAAACATAGATTTTTGTTCTTTTCCATAGTTCAACTTTTCGGAAAGTCAGTCATATGGTTTTGACCATATGAAGTTCGACTTTCCATTGAGATGATCTTCTGAATGGGATCCATTGACTTATATAATAAAGAACAATTGAGAAGAACTTTTACATTACCAACTGAATGAGCCTCTAACTGGTACACAGACTGATTATGATGCTGGGATGCAATGCAAAGGAAATACATGACTAGGTAAGTAATCTACAATCCTGATTTGTTAAAGCATCAGAATGAGGTTTACCTGGAGGCTACTCAGCACAAATAGCAGAACCAGATGCTGTTAAAAGGGCATTCTTACTGCCATGCCCTAAAACATCAACACAGATATTGCTTACGTAGTGACATTTCTAACTTCCTCATTGCCCTTTTGGGCCAGCCATGGGATGGTTAGAGTAGATGGAAAACCTGCCAGAGATTGAGATATATTAAAAATAAATCTGTGAATTGTTAAGATCAGAGTCTTCTCAAGCAGCATTATCAAGATGAAACTACATCAGCAGGGACTGGAGCATGGTGAAGGCAGTGACAAACTAAATAAGTTAGCTAAATAAAGAGCCCTGGAACTAAAATAGGTAGAGACAATCAAAGAAAAGATCACTATCGGGCATATTTTTTAAATGTCCAAGAAGAAAAGATCCTCTTAGAAAAGGTAGACTATGTGCTACAACATGCAAACCTAGACAAAAAAAATTACCTTTACCTATTCTTACTCTACCTTTAAACTGTACTATTAGCTTCTGTGAGACCCTTTGCCCAGACTATGAGGAGAGGGTAAACCCTCCCTTGTTCACATGCTTGCCTATTGACTAATGGCCTGGTTATGACACCCAGGATGTGTGGATTTATCATATATACCACAGAGAAAATGGAGCCTTTTGTGGAAGACATTTTGTTTTTCCCAGAAGGGTCCATATTACATTATATTTTCCCAAACCCAAGACCAAGTCAAGCACTTGGGAAACCTGGTAAAATATATCTGAAGGAATCCAAAGGTGATAATTACACCATAAAAAGAGAGAAAGCATGGACTAGGGTAATTCTGCATAACTAGCAACTGGTGGGAAAGTTTTCAAAGGGGCTCATACTGAAATTTGTGCATAAAACTGGAGGAGGTAAAAGCTTTTTTAGGGTTCTATCATAATATATTGGGCATACTGGGAGAGAAATGTCATAGCAAATCATGTCAGTTAGGTACTGGTGGCTTGTAATGTTGCAAACTATACAAAACCACGAGGACAGGCACATCACTTCTGAAATGTACAGAGTAGAGAAAAATATTAGAGGAAAAGCTTTAGAAGTCATCTACCCCAGGGAATTACCACATTGACAATATGTCCTTAAGAGTTGATCCAGATGTTTGGGCTTTGGGAACTTATGTGGGAAGTGACCTAACTTTTTATCAGCATTTGTCTATTCTTGTAAGAAAGTCCTTATATACTGTATATTTTAGAAACAAAGGGATTGTGCCTAGATCTAGGGATGTCATTGTCTCCCTTTACTCAGCCCTCATTAGGTCGATCATTGAATATAATGCCCCCTTTGGCATGTATCTGTCCAGACACATGCAACAACTGAAATGCCCACAGAAATACCATACATAAAGGATACAAGGCCTAAACAACATGTCCTACATAGACCAACTCAAAGCCCTGTCACTATACTTAGTATCCTGCAGACTGCTAAGAGATGACCTGTGTCTGGCATACAAGGTATCCTCCTACCCATTACTGATGGATTTACTGCACATCAGCTAGTTAAATGGCATCATAAATACTCAGTCAAACCTCTTCTACAACATCAGCAGAACAGTTTGGAGGGACAGGTTTATTTCACAGAAGATACTGATGCTGTGGAACAGACTCCCCATCCACATTAAACAAAAATGTACTCCTGTCCATTTTCAAGCACATATAGATCTATGGATAGGAAACATAAAATTTACGCCAGGACTGCCCCCCATACTTCTAATGGGCATCTCTTAAATGCTTTATCCCATGCATGGGTCCCCTCAAATTATGCATGGTATGATCCCAGTTATTCTCATTAGAGGTAATATATAATCATCGATCACAGGACAGGTAAGGCCAATCTATAACCAAATGGAATAGATTATTTTGAGCACAAAAAGGGGAAATTGGCTAGACTTAAAATGACCCTCGAGGACAGCTAGCCTAGTACTTACCTATGAAGCTACAAAAATGTGAACTCACACTACATGAAATTATGACTGGATGGCCTACGTACCCACAGGGAAAGGAAATTCCCTTGAATCACCTTGGAAGACACATCATTGTGGGACCAGCTCCAAGACCAGATCTCAACAGCCAGACAGAGAATCTGAGAAGCTAGTGAAGTCCACAAAAGTTGAAACAGTATCCAGAAAAAGGTGACCTAATCATGGCTAGACTATTTCAAAGTAACAGTGAGTTGGATCTAAAACAACTGTGGGCCAACATGTAGTCATCAATGTGAAAATTATAAAGGTTTAAGTCCAGTGTTACACCAAGCAGCTACCTGAGAATGGCTGAATTTATCTTGACCACTTTGAATTATTAACAATGGACACAGCAGAGTGAAAAAATCAGATAAAAATATGCAAGTTAATAGTAAAAGTCAGGATGTATCAGATTAAAGCTGGAATTCAAGCTGGAAAGAACATGATTTTTTTTCTTTGTTGTATATTATAAAGAATCTCATCTTTACCACCTTCCTGACATTTGTCATCTTTCTTTTCAAAGCCTCTATTAGCAGCAACATTTTCCAGAATCTAATGTGTCTTCAGTCACAAAATCTAAACTCTAGTAACTGTTGGATTTGCTCCCAAACTCCAAAGACTGCTGGTACAGGCAGGGGAGCTCGCAGGATTTTTTGCAAGGGGTGCAAACCCAGACATCCCTCCCCACACAGCCCCCCGCCAACACAGCCATTCAAGTGTCCCATTACATGGCTATTTCTCCCCAGTTGCCATAAACACTGTTCAAAACTCTGTGTATATACTGTTTTATGCTTTACTTCTACAATAATTACAGATATTTGGATTTAATTTACAACTTTTATTTCAAATTTTATAGCACAAACACAAACTGACATTTGCTAAACAATGCAACAGTCTTATGAAAACAGACTTAGCATTACAGCTTCTCTACCATTGAAACTCACATTCACAAAATCAGCATTGAAACCAACATTCAAAGAAAATGCATCTGGCCAGTAGCAGGATAAGTTTACCTTTGGGTTGTTTTCAAACCATAGGCCCCTTGCACACATTTTAAGGCCATGCAAAAGTTCTTTGATTCACTTTCCTGACTGTATTAATTGTAATATATAATTGAATTATATGCCTTGTATAATACAGCACCACTTGTTAGAGTATGTTTAAAATTTATAGTTTTGAACATTTTTCCAGTAAGCAATGAACAGCAAACTGGAGGACAGAACCCACATGGTTAGAATTGCTGGAGCCATATCAGACTCCAAACCAGTTACAAGTGGCGTCCCACAAGGCTCAGTCCTGGGACCTCTCTTGTTCGGCATATATTTCTCGGAGGTACAGGCCAACACGGAAGGACTGTGGCTGACCAAGTTCACAGATGACTGCAAACTGGGCGCCATAATCGACTCTCCAGTCGACACAAGCATCCTCCAAAAGGGCCTCATAGAAACAGACAACTGGTGCCAGAGCCATGGCCTCAAGCTAAACGCCAAAAAGTGTATAGTCATCTCCTTTGGCAAAAACAAAGTGCCCACAAATTACCACATAGGTGGTAATCCATTAAGTACAGAAGAAGTAATTAGGGACCTGGGGACCCAAGTTGATAGCAGTCTCTCATTTGACAACCACATGGCCAAAGTGGTTAGAAAAACATTTTATATAGCCCACCTAATCATGAAGGGATTCACATCTAGTTCAGAGGAGGTCATCGTGCCTCTTTACTCATCCCTCATCAGGCCCATAATTGAGTACAATGCCCCTTTTGGGATGTACCTTACCAAACACCTGCAGCAACTGGAAAGACCCCAAAAGTACCTCACCAAGAGGATCAAAGGGCTCAAACAGATGCCATATGCTGCCCGGTTAAAGAAACTCCAGCTCTACTTAGTGGCATACCGCCTGTTCAGGGGCGATCTGTGCCTGACGTATAAAGCCATGTCCAACCTGGAATTAATGGACATGCTGCACCTCAGAAAATCCAAATCCCATCGAGCTACGCACTCGAGAGACTTGAACCTCAGCACTGAAATAAATAGGACATGCTGGAGGGACAGATTCATAACCCAGAGGCTCCCTTCACTCTGGAATAAAACCCCAGTCCAGGTTAGGCAGAGTCCCTCATTGACTATCTTCAAGAGGAGTCTTGATGAGTGGATGGGAGATCGTAGGTTTAACCTGGGTATCACTTCTGTGTCACTGTTAGACAGAGGCACAGTATACTAACCTCGAAAAAGGGCATAGCAAAATTAATTTAAAATGGGTGGCGAAAGCCAAACACATTCTGGCTAGGCTTATAAATGCCCTAGGGCAGATAGTCTAGTATGAACCTATGAACCTATGAACCTATGAAACAAAACATATGAACCAATAATGACAGACTGCCAAATTCAGAACATTTCATCCATAAAAGGCTACTGAAACTTCTGTCAATACAATCCACTAGTATTAGTCAATATACACAATCTCTGCAGAAGTAAAAGTCATCTGAATAATTCCGCATTAAACAGATCTGTAATTAATGAAGAGGTTGTTGCTAGAAACAACTTAATATTTCAGTGTTTCTTCTACACATTCAGTGCCTGCCACCCTTAAAGAATAAACTGCCCATGTTATATTAAAAAATGGTAACCTGGTATATTGCAATAGGAAATGGGTGGCAAGCTGAAAAACAGGTTCATAGTTACCAGGCATTTCATCCAAAGGAGGACATACTCAGGACTGCACCACCCCCTCCTTCAAAATACAAATCTACATGCTGTGGGAGTAAAATCTACAGCTCTCTACATCAAGATGCAAGTATGCTACCTGCTGTGCTACTAACACTGCTTTAAAATTCTATAACACAATAGTGATACCATTTGCTAAACAAAACAGTTGCACATTTTAAGCAGACTTAACATAAGCAGCAGTAAACTTCTCTTCCCTTGAAGCTCACAATTCCTTGAAAATGCACTTAAAAATAAATTCCACCTGCTAACTATAACTAGGACATTTCACACACACACTCTCTCTCTCTCTCTCTCTCAAGCACACACACACACACACACACACACACACACACACACACACACACACACACACACACACACACATACACAAACCTCTTAAACACTTAAAAACACACATGCACACATCAGTCCAAACATCTTCTTGATTTTAAATTCCGTGCAGGCTCAGAAGATGAAGATGGAAATAATCGGTCACACAGATGCAGAAGCGTCTGTGCAACTGGATGCAAAGGTCATTCTTAAAGAAGAATGCCCTTTAAAAAACAACATTTTTTTTTTAATTAAAAGGAAATTATTCTCCCAGCCATCCTGTTCCAGGGGGGTGCAAGTGCACCCCCTTGCACCTGCCTGTGTGTGCCCTTAGGTACAGGAATTCCTTTAGTAGCAATCCCAGTTAATGTGGTTAAATTCAAGCAAAAAATGTCTTGACTTTAGAAAGCATGAGAATATGGACAGTGAACCAAATTATGACATTACCTTAAAATTACTAACTATGATAAGGCTAGAACCAAACTATTTGTTCCAAATACCATACCAAATTTGGATGGAATCTGTGTGTAAAATGCAAATCCATTTTGATAGGTCACTTGAAAAGAAACTATATGGATAAAGGTTGAGTTGTGACTTTTTACCAGGAAGTAATGAGTGTAAACAAGTATTAAGTTTAAGTCAAGCCTCAGTATTGTGCCACATTAACATTGATCCATTTTATCCTACTTAGAATTGAATAACATGAACCTTGATCATATTCATCTATAAAGCGTCAGTAGTTTATTTATCATTGGCTGCTACACAACTCCTCAGGAAGACGCTACTTCACTCATATGTTCCCAGATGTTTGAACAACAAAAGACCTACCAAAAGATACACTTAGGGATTGCAGTGAACTATATGGTTAAGTGCCTCAGCCATTGACATATATAACGAAATCATAGCTGGGATCTTTGTTTCCGTGGTATGGATCAGGGAAAGCGTTATGAGAAATAATAAAAATGGTTTGACTCCTTAAGGGATTGAGTAATGCCACTATTACTACCTTAGATAAAATCACTATTGAACTGACAACAATGAAACATTTTGTGGTGCAAAATAGGATGGCCTCACATTTTATACTTGCTAGTAAGAGAGGGGTAAATGCTCTAGTTGGGGAAAATGCTGTACCTACAGCCTTGATTATGAATATGAGATAAGGAAGCATTTTGACCGGATTAAAGATATAGCGCAAAACGTTCATATTGAAGAGTAAGATAGATGGTTTAGCTGGTTGAGTACTACTTTTAGGGCACCAGGGAGCAAGATTTTAGTTGTTATAATCATTGTATTTGCTGATTTCCTTTTCTTAATTGGCAAATGTGTTATCTTTTATATCACAAACACAAATGACCAAAGTAGACAGCTGCACTTTATAGCAACACAAGCAGCACAGATGGAATCACAGAGGAAATGAAAATAAAATTCTAAAGAAAAACAAAACATCAAGTAGTTAGGATTGGTCAACTGCCTTTTCTAAACATATATGAGAGAAGAGCAGAAACATGTCCTTACATATGCTCGGGGGAACTGTTGCAGTTTGCAAAGATTTAAAATATCCAACTCTTGCAAATGTTATCAGAAAGCCCTCACCTTGACTGAAATTGGCCTGTTGTGAGGAGAAACCCAAGTAAATAAACAGGCACACAATAATGGTAGCATTTAATCATGTGAATGTCATGCAAATAAATGTATTTAATGCATTAACTAATAAATAACATAATGCCTATCTAAATAGAACAAAACAGAGATTTGTGTCCAGAGGTGTAAATACAGACAGCCTACCTGAAAAGGTTTGTGACATCATGATTTTTCTTTACTTAAAACTCAATATGTGATTTAATTAATAGTTGTCAGATAGCTTTCTCAAGCTTATAAATGCATATTTTGCTTTAATACAAATCAAACTGCTTCCAACATATTATGTAAAAATTCAAACTTACTGGTGCAAGTATAAGGATTCTGAAATAGCTGCAATGTCTTTCTTTTGTTCAGTACAAAGGCAACACAATATTTAAAACCAAAGGATATAAACAGTTCCTTCTTTAGTAAAGGGCTCCAGATGGACACCTGACATCCAGGTTTATTTGTTATAAAAGCTTTTTGTGTGTACAGGACCAAATGCATTATCTGGTAGAAAAAGTCCTCTGCATCTCTGGCTATCATAATTAAAATTGACTTTTTATCTTATGAAAATGCAAGGACTATATGCATACATTTATTTCTTGATGAAGTTATTTTGTCTAATAGAAAAACCCTTATCAACAGCCATGGATGCAGTTGCTCTGAAGGTAAATGCTTTATGACCTTATAATCTCATCTGTTGTTTTCCTGGCTACTACATGAGATGAAGAAAGAAAGAAAGGAAAAAAAAAGAAATATAAAAAATGTTGGATTATGCATTATATTGCTGCATTAGCCTAAAGTGGCAAAATTCAGTTTTAATGAAACTATAAAACTATGTGATCAGCTAACTGTGGATTGATAATTACATGAGTACATATTCAGGTTTTTCCTCATAAGGCTAATAATGCCACAGAGGACTAAAGCATTGAGTTGTTAATTAGCTGATCCTGTGCCCAGGTTTCAGAGTTTCATCCCATCTACTTTGCCTACTGTGTAAATCCGACCATGCCATTTAATGAGACATTGCTGATGAATCACCCCTGAAAATTAACAATTGTCTCCATTGGGCTTACCTGTTTAACAAATGTGATATAAAAAGTCATTACCTTTTCAGCAAATAGGTACAATTAAAAACATCATCTTTAGCAGGATTGCATTTCACTATCCAGGATGGTAATAAGACCATCTTTTCAGAGGGGCATCACCACTGTAGTGTGCTACACATCAACAACAAATCCAATACCTAAACTTAAGTTAAACAGTTTCAGGAGTGTGTCTGCAAGGAGACATTTAACAATTAATTAAGCAACCAGGTATATCATCAGGTCCCACGAAGGAAGTATTTTTGGTCTTTGTTAGTACTTTTCGGTAAATGATCTTTATAGAAAACTGGGGAGAAGGGATTGTGATATTTTGAGGCTTTGAATAGAAGTCTCAGGGACGACAATGGCACTAATTTATTTCAAGAATATTGGCAATGTCAGTTGGATCAGAATAAGAGGCCCCATTATGTATATAAACTGTGAACACAGCATGGTAGGGTATTATCTTCTAACATAGCTAAAGACAGATTTATTATTATCTTTGGCTTCAACTGCCAGCATACGTTCATGAGGTCCTTTAGTGGACCTGATAGTGTTCTTCAGTTTCTGTAATGCTTTTGATATTAGCCTTGAGAAGATGGGTTTTGGAGCTATAAAATAATTTAAGCAGTTTCTTTATTTTGTTGTATTGTTTATTTATAGTTGGTAACCACCAGGATGTTTTTTTTTAATTTCCTTGATACTTGATTCTGGTAGAGACTGCTAACTTTATGCATTTTTCTAGATGGATATACAATTCTTTAATCAAGCTTGCTTCAGTAATAAGGTCAGGGGAGGTGCAGTCACAAGTAATTTTTAGCACCTAATTGAATCATCTTGTAAGACACAAGCAAACATGTCTAGGAGAATCTTAGGCAAGAACAAGCTGTAGGGGGGAAGGAGGGAGGGATAGAATACTGCAACATAGACAAAATGGACCATCTATGGTTATAGTAAGATTTTACATAGCTATTTTATGTCCTATTCAATGTTACAGTATTCTTTACATATGGGACTGCAAGAGGTAAAAAGGAACCCAGGGAGGACAAAGGGGAAACCAAGAGGAAGCATTTTTCAAGAATCCATGCTGAATTGCCCTAGCAAATCCTGCTCTGGATCTAGAAAGTATCCAGTTTGTAATTTTTCGTGAAGGTGTGAACAAATAACCAGGTGGTTGCTTTCAAGATGGAATAGGCATCTAGACCCTTGAAGGCCCCTGAGGATGCCACTGACAGTGGAATATGCCTTGACAGACGCCAATGACTTTCCACGGAATTCGTAGCAACACAATAGCCATAAAAAGGCATGTAGATAGTTTGGACACAGTCAAGTCCAGAGCCTTAGGATGAAAAAATAGTTAACTTACCATAACCCTAGATATCCTTCTCTTCCATGTTGCAGTACCCAAGTCTTTCACAGGAGGGTGTGACGTCCCTTACCAGGGCCATAAACAGACATTGGGTATAAAAGTGACGTCTGCACATACCCTCAGAATTTATTTGCCACACACAGCATTAAAACTCCAGCTTTACTCCGTAGCATATCACCTACTCCCAGGTGATCTCTGCCTAACACATAAAGCTATGTCAAACCCAGAGCGGTTGGACATGTACACCTAAAGAAATCCCAATCCCTCCAAGCTACACGCTCTAGGGACCTAAACTTTGTCACCACAATAAACAGGACACGCTGGAGGGATAGATTCCTGTCCCAGAGACTTCCTATACTCTGGAACAAGCAACCCATCTATGTCAAGCAAAGTTCTTCATTAGCACTCTTCAAGAAAAATCTTGATGAGTGGATGGGAAATAGGAAATACACCCCGGGGATCACTTCTGTCTCTCTGCTGGACAGTGGCACAGGAAAATAACTTTCTTGCATGGTGTAAGCTATGGTACCTTGCTTGCTTAAATTTACCCCCAAATAAGTGACCTTTTGCTAACAGGGAGATCATTTAGAACACTAAGGAATATTAAATAGTCATCAAGGGGGAAAGAAGGTGCACTTTAAAAAGTTGCTAGTCTGTAATTAATCCTACCAAGAATGATCTGTAGTTTAATGAGTTCAGTTTGTGAGTCCTTGTGGATCTGCCTGCATTTAATACATCCCTTGACAAATATGGAGACTCCCCCACATCGTGTCTGAAACGTGCAAAAACTTGGTATAGAGGGAGTGCTCTTTTTATATTTAAACTAAGTTTCAGTAACTATGCAGACATGTATGTTTTCCAAATACAGGAGGGCAAGAAGATCAAGCAATTTATTGTTTAGACTCCTGACATTAAGGAGAGCCACCTTAATTTGATTCACTTTCAGGACTGTCATGTTAATTGTGGTAGAATATGTTATGGCAGAATATCCATCAAATGGACTTTGCCTAAAAAGGCAATAAGGGAACAGAAAATGCTTTAGCCAGTAGGTGAAAGCCTTGAAATGACAGGTGTAAGCTATTCTTAGTGAAGCAAGCCGAACTGTTGAGCTTCTCATCCTATACTGACACATACTGGATCCCCAAGGAATGGCACCAGCTATTTAACCAATTGTTGAAGCCGATTATTTTTCTTTGTATCTAGGCATTGTTCATGGTGAGGGAAGGATTCCATTTTGGACTAGTATCTTACATGTATTTATAATGTGTGGAAAATTACATTTGTTTATATTAAATTATTTAGAAATGTATAAACTGGTACATGCATTGCAAATAAAAGATCTATGTGTACCAGCTCTATTTAGCAAAATATTTACTTGAGTGGTCAACATATTTCAAAATAGCATTCAAAGTGATGTATTAAAAGCATGATATTTTAAAATATTAATTATGTTATATCGTTATTAATTCCATGTTTAATTTTATCTATTTAAAATTCTGTATTAATAGAATTGGAAAATGGTTTGTTAGACAAGATTGTCACCTGCTAGCCAAAAGTGGAATGGCCATCTAAAAAAAGAAATCTATCCAAGCATGTGTTTCCTGTTCCTGCATTAACTCAATTAGTTATTATAAGATTAATGTTTCCAGTTATTAGAAGATAGCAGAAGGGAGGAGCAAACTTGTATATGTTCACTTGTTATTTCAAATATTCATAAGTGACCTGCATTAAGCATCCAATCAAGTTACTATCATCTAGTATGGATGAACTACAAAAGCTTACCCAACAATCTTTCTCACACACTCAGACATGCCTGACAAAGTCACAGCTTCTCATTAACCCCCCAAAATCCAAACAAATCTTATACACCCCAAAGCAGCTATTTGATAAAAAGAAAAAAATTGCAGTAAATTCTTCTAACAACACTAACAGTTAGTAAGTCATACCAAACTCCTGCGAGTCATAATCGGTGAAAACCTGAAATTTGACCAGCACATAAAATAGTCAGTAAAAAAAAAACTGGAGCTCTCTACAGGGTCAAATCATACATAACAGAGAATTGTAAGAAAACCAATGTATATTCTCTCCTTACCCCAAAGCTACTCTATGTAATGCAGCTCCCTTTCAATCTGCTCAATTCTTCTTAATGAAACAATGCTGCAACAAAGTTTCCAAATTTGCCACAAATAAACTCTATAGATTTTTATAGATCTCACCATTGCTGCTCACTTAAAAAAAACGTAATTGGCTAAAACTAAAGCAGTACTTAACTTGCTCACCCACAGACTCATATATTAACCAAACACATGTCCAAGTCTAAACAGTATCCTCCTATCACTACTCTCCCAGCAGACCACTTCGCTCTACTTATTAAATGATACTTACTGTAACTACATCAAACAACACTGCTCCCATCTCTCTCAAAATGGAATTCCATTCCTTTAGATCTTAGATGGCTTGAAAATACAGGGTGGTTTAAATTTCCACTGTAGCACCCCCCCCCCACAACTGTGAGATATTCCCTTGTCAGATCTGACCCACAGATCAGTCTCATTCAAAGTAACTATCACACCTGACACCCTCCACAGCAGCAACTAAACTAAAACACTTCTCCAAACCAGATTATATCCTTCTAAGGGATGGTATAGTTTCACTGCACCTCCCCCGTCAGATGGAACTGGTAACTATGTCGAGCCCTACATCAATGCTTTTTACAAACACCTGTATCATAGCCGGCCTTAGGCATAGGCCAACTAGGTGGCCACCTAGGGCACCACTCTAGCAGGGGCACTTTTCCAGTATTTATTTGGTGTAGGTAGACAAGGATGGGGGCACCAGGTGGTGTAGTAGGGGGTGCCATGGAGTTTTTTTGCCTAGGGCACCAGTTGACCTAAAGCCACTCCTGACCTGTATAACTGCATTGACGCGGCCATATCTGACAGGACAAAAACAAGCTCTTCAAGGAAGTGCAAACCTGCCTGGTGGACAACTGCCATTAACAGGCTTTACAACTAGAGGAAGAAATAGTTGTTCAAACATAAGAGGGACCATGCCCTAAATTGGAAACACTCCCTCCTCAGCTTAAACAAGCAAATGAGACTTCTTGTGAAGTTCTCCAAAGCAAACTACGAATCCAAATTAGTGTCCTCAACTAAGGAAAAACATAAAGCATTCTTTAGTTACATCCGTAGCTCAAAAGGTAAGATCCAGATTTACCCTGAACTGGTAGTTAATGATACCACATACACTGAGCCTGTGGACATAGCAAACCTGTTAGCCAACAGGTTCTGTGAAAACTTTACTCCCTGTCCCCACCACACATACCCTATGACATTCCTTCCACCTGTCCCCCACCTTGTACTACTAGAGAGCAGGTCGTATATGCCCTCTCTAAGGCCAAAAACACAGCATCTATGGAACATGGTAACATCCACGGCTGTGTACTACATGGGCTGCAACAAAAATTAGCAATGCCATTGAGTACTTTTTTCAATCATAGTCTAAGCACCGACTTCATCCCAGCTGAATGGAAAATGGCCACCATTATCTTATTGCACAAAGATGGTGTTTCCACTGACCCCAGGAACTATAGACCTAGTAGCCCGACTGGCCTTATCTGCAAGGCCATAGAGCAAATCATCGTGGACCTTATCAACAAATATATAGGTAATCTCCAAACACTTGACCCTACTCAGCTTGGATTTCTGAAGGAAGATCATGCCTGTTAAACCTGGTGGACTTCTTCCAGACAGTCACCAGAGTCCTGGACAATGAGAAAACTATACATACAGCCTACCTGGACTTGGCCAAGGCTTTTGACACTATTCCCCACTCAGGCATTACTGACAAACTCACCCAGCTAGGTATCAAGCCTTATATCATTAGGTGGGTCACTAACTGGCTCACCAATAGAACCCATATAGTCAAAATAGGAGAATCCAGCTCCAACAACAGACCAGTAACCAGTGGTTTTCCACAGGGATCAGTCCTGGGTCCTCTACTTTTCAGAATCTATTTGTCCAAAGTACAAGTAAAAACTAAAGATCTGTGGTTGACAAAGTTTCCTGACAACTGCAAATTGGGAGCGATCATAGAACCCCCAAACAATGTCAACATCCTACAAGAGGGTCTTATGTAAACAAATGATTGGTGCCAAAGTCATGACCTTAAACTCAATGCAAAAAAATGTATTATTATGCCTTTCAGTAAGAGCGATGTTCCAGCTAACTAATACAACAATAGAAACACCCTAAGCACAAACTCAGTGGTAAGAGACCTGGGCACACAGGTTGACAGCAACCTTACATTTGATCACCATGTCTCCACGGTGGTAAAAAGGGCATTCTATATTGCTCATCTCATGAGTAAGGGCATTGCCTCCAGAAAAAAAAAGTTATAACTTCCCTGTACTCTTCCCTAATCAGGCCAGTAATTGAGTACAATGCCCCTTTTGGTATGTACCTTTCCAAGCATCTGCAGCAATTGAAGAGACCACAAAGGGATTCCTCACAAGGAGAATTCAAGGTCTTCAGCATCTGTCCTATGTGGATCGGCTGAAATCACTGTCACTTTACTCCATTTCATACAGACTACTCAGAGGCGATCTCTGTCTTGCGTATAAGGCAATCACTGACTCTGCTTTCTTGAAAATGCTGCAGATCCGTAAGTCCAATGGGTCACTGGTTACTCACTCTAAAGACCTTAACCTGGTATATGACATTAACAGAACCTGCTGGAGGGACAGATTTGCCTCTCAGAGGTCACTACACCTGTCCAACACAGTCTCAATTCATGTAAAGCAGAGCACCTGTTTGGCCATCTTCAAGTACAGTCTGGACAATCGGATGGGTAACCGTAAATTCACCCTGGGGGTTCCGTCTGTGTCTCTCTTGGACAGGGGCAATAGGTGCTGATCATGGAAACAAGGGCAGAACTTGGCTAGGCTTGTAAGGGCCCTAGGGCCATTACCCTAGTAACTTCCTATGATCCTATGAAGACAATTCTCTTCCACACACTAATCTAACCCTAAAATGTCAACCCCCAACCCCAGTAATCCAACTTTTGCTCACATAAATGTTAGAAGCATAAGAAATAAAATTGCTGAGCTACATGCCTGGATAACCCAACATATGCCTGATAGTCTCTCTGTAACTGAAACTTAGATTAAACCCAACATAACTGACTGCAAAGTTATACCTCCTGGCTATAATATCATCTGTAATGATAATATAAAGAGGAAAGGTGGTGGTATTGCTTTAATATTTTCAAAACAACTACCACGTTTCCCCTCACAACAAACCAATAACAAAATTCAGTTCAGCAGAGCTACTTATTATTTCTCAGAAATTAAACAATTATAAGCAAACGTATTACTGGCCTCTACATCTCTCCTATCAACAATACAGCTATACTGCAAGATATCTTGCACTGGTTATACATAACAATTCCGCAAGAAAAAATACTACTTGGTGATGTGAATGTCTATTGCTTGGACATAACCTCTAACTCCCCTACATCTAGCATGACCTTACTTGGTTTCACACAACTAATTAATAGCCCCATACATTATAGCAAGATATCTAATTCCCTATTAGACTGGATCCTAGTAACAGACCCTAGCAAATACACCACCAAAGGTACAATGTCTGAGTGTCTCAATGATCATCTCCCAATATACACAATCTTAAATATCTTAAATACCCACTTAAATAGTGTATTTTATAAAATAGCATACAACCTTTCTAAGTTTAACCCAGAAATGCTCATTACTACCATATAATTTATTAACTGAAACTTCCTAAAAATCATCCCTTTAGGTTATGCTGTAAATTAATTTGACACAACTTTCCTGGATATCCGAAATAGCCTTTCTTGCCTTAGAAGGAAGAGACTAAAAACAAATAATGCAATTTGGCTATCCAAAAACAGTAAAATGCTAATTGAGGTTAACAAAAAGTATGAAAGAATTACAAAAATATAAAACACAGTATCTTGAAAATTTCAGAATATTTCACAATTGTATTAAAAGCAAATAAATGAAAACAAAAACTATGCCATAATAACTTTCAGAATGCTTGTAAACACAACCTTAAAAAATAATGGACAGCCATTAAATAAATCTTACATCCCAACCAAAAATTCAACCGAAACCTTTCTCCTAATAGCTCACCATTTGAAACCACAATACAGTTTAACTCTTATTTCCTAGATAGTATAGTATCTCTAACCAAGGACTGCCCAACATCTAATCCTAACCCTGATCAACAGCCAGGTATAACCACATTCACTTACCCTTCAAACCTGTGCCCACATCCTATATAAAACTACTCTTAAACCCAAACCATGCTCTATTTCAGCTGATGACCTTCCAAGTGAGTGCCTTAAAATTGTGCCTGATAACATTGCCTGTCATGTTTCAATCCTTATAAATATGTCAATCCAGGAATCCCACATTCAATCTCTCTGGAACAATTTGCACATTATCCTTCTGCTCAAAGGAGGAAATTCAACAGACATTATTAACTTTAAACCTATAGCAGTCCTATCCTGCCTCTCAAAATACTGGAAAAGTGTATTCAAAAACAACTGCTAAACTATCTCCTACAGGAAGAACTTTTATCTTCCACACCACATGGCTTCTGCCCTTCCCATAATACTAACACTACATTTGTAACCAAATTAGATACTGTCAATAAAGCTAGAGATAATGGCAAACTTGTCTCCTCCTTATTTCTAGACTTGCCTAAAGACTTCAATACAGTTTGTCACCGCAAGCTTCTAATTCAAATGTCTTCATTAGGTCTCTCTCAGCCCACCTTCTATAGTTCAAAAGCTACGTATCCAATAGGTATCAGTCAGTAAAATGACACTCCACCCTCTCACCATACCCCATAGTCACCACTGGTGTACCACAAGGCTCTATCCTTGGTCCCCGCCTCTTTAATATTCTCACCAACACCCTCCGTCCATCCACAAAATTGGCCTCCCTAATGTAATACTAGAGAACTCCACACTCATTTGCATATCTGACAACATGGTACACCTCCAAAAAATTACTGATGAAGCTTTAACAGACACTGAAACATGGTTTTGTAACTCAGAACTCATGCATGCCTCTAAAAAAAAAACAATCTACTACATTTTCCCTAAATCCCTCTCTCATGAAAACCAAAATTTAAAGTCTGCTCTCTTGATAATATAACTATTGAAGTTGCTACTTATAGCAAATTATTAGTGATGATAGTGGGGGATAGTCCTATGTTCAGCCTGCATATACAAAATTGCATAAGAAAAAAAATCATCAAAACTAGGGATGCTTTATAAAGCCAAAATCTTTCTTAGCACCACAACTAAAATTACTCTTGCCACTACTTATCTCCTCCCCACACTTCTTTATGGTGCTTTCATTCTTACTAATCTTCAGGTATCACAAAAATCAAAACTTCAAAGTTGCTAAATTTGCAGCAAATACCCCTTTCAGAATCCACCACTGTATAGAACTAAAAGGCTAAATTGGTTAGAACTGCCACATCAAGTAATATATACACAGCTTCTTACTACCTATAAAATTATCCAGAGTCCATCTGCCTGTCCAGCACTAAATAACATTCTGCACAACTATGTTCCCAGTCAGTCATTACGATCCAGTGAACAAAAAGTCCTGTCTGTTCACAAACCTATCAAATCTGCTGAGCATTGTTTGTATTCATACCTTGTTGCTCAGACCTAGAACTCCTTATCTCTATCCATCAGGTCAATACCCTCCTGCCCATCCTTCAAAACCATTCTGAAAGACTTCCCTAAAAGTGAACGAATACCTGTTCATACCTTACATGTCCTTACTCTCCCTTATTCACTCACTTCCTTACTTCTATCAATTTCTCTCCCTTGGGTTCTTTCTAAATATTCCACAAGCCTGCTTTTCTCTCACTTCATATTGCAGTTCCTGTTTGTATTATACTGTCTTAACATTAATTTCAATATAACCTGTTTGTATTATATTATATTAACATTAATTTCTCTATAAACTGACTACAAAATCTTTAAATATTAAATTGTTGTCATATAACTTGTATCTATTCTTAACCAATGTTTTCATATTATGTATAATTTGGTATAATTATTTAAACTGTGGTCGTTTTTGTAATATTTTAAAGATTTTAAAATTATTGTTCTTAAAATGCTTTGTAATTCTTTAAAACTCTTCCTCTTGGCTGCCACTGAAATTGGGTTCCTACCCAGTTGGATCTTCCCGATAACCAAATGCCAATAAATAAATAAATAAATAAATAGTTATCTCCTCCACTCTTCAAACTTCTGTACACATCTCTTTTACCCAGTATTGCCTTCTTCCTGCTTCCTTTACCCCTTTTCCCTGTTTCCCATCCTCCTCTTGCTTTCTCCTTGTTGTATCTCTATGACATTTAATAATTTATGACATCACTTCCCTGTAGCTATACTAGTGTTTGAGCTATCACCCGCACTGTATTATAACCACTATGATAAGGTTTAATACAATTGTAACTTCTATATACTATCTACATTATATAATATCAAAAGTATACCATCTTTATTTAAGACAACTGTATCTTTCTATAGGTAGCTTGACTTATTTGTACTTTTTGTTGTCTTCTTACTGGAGCTTCTCTGCCTCAGCCTTCATTGAAAAGTGGTAGTTTTCCTATCCAGTCATTCTTATCTTGGTAAATAAATAAATATAAATAAATATACAGCCTATATGCTACAAGCACTGCTTTATATTGTGATATACTGGTCTAAACTGATGTTTTCTGTTCTCACGAGATCTCACTTTGTAGTGAGAGGGAGCTCTGTCAATTGCTTTCTTTGCTTTTTGAGTACACATGTCACTTAGGGTTACCACCTGTCCCACTCTAAGAGGGACAGTCCCTCTTTGGGCAGTTGTGTCCTGACAAAAAATATTAAAAAGGGCAAATGTCCTGAGATTGTAGGACATAATTATGTCCCATATTTTATGTAATAGTTGCATAAAATAGTTATTTCTGTATCTAAAATACCTAAATGTTACAAGAAACATAATAAGCAACTAAACTGCTACAAGAATAAGCTTTTATTTAGGAAAAAAAGTTAAGTTCTATCCTTTGTACTGACCATGGGTATGTGCCGGCCTGAAAAATCTGATGTGTGTCCCGAAAATGTCCCACTTTGGCCATTTGAAAAGGTGGCAACCCTAAATTGTCACTGCACTGCTTTGTCTACCTTCACAGTTGCACTGCTATGTCTACATGGATACATGCTGCTTGGCTGCTTTATATACCTTTCCATGCAGCTAGTTGTCAATAAGTGCTACATGTCTTTGCTTGGAATTTCATTGCCTCTTTCTGCTTCATAGGTTCATAGGTTCATAGGTTCATACTAGGCTATCTGCCCGAGGGCATTTATAAGCCTAGCCCATTGTTTTGTGGCTTACGCCACCCCTTTAGTATGGGGAACTATACCCATTATTTTGCTGTGCCTCTGTCGAGCAGTGACACTGAGGTAATTCCTGGGGTATATCTGCGATCTCCCATCCATTGGTCAAGATTTCTCTTGAACAAGGCCAGCGAGGTGCTCTGCCTCACATGTACCGGGATTTTGTTCCACAGCATAGGGAGTCTTTGGGTGATGAATCTATCCCTCCAGCACGTCCTATTAATAGCCGTGTCGAGGTTTAAGTCTCCGCCCTTGTGGCTCTGATGGATCTAGATTTTTGAGGTGAAGCATATTCATCAAATCTGGGTTTGACATGGCCTTGTATGTTAGGCAAAGGTCACCTCTGAGCAAGCGGTAAGCGACTGAATAGAGCTGGAGTTCTTTCAGTCGGGCAGCATAGGACAGATTTTGAGACCCTTTATCCTTTTGGTGAGGAACTTTTGTGGCCTCTCCAGCTGCTGCAAGTGTCGGGTCAGATACATTCCGAATGGGGCATTGTACTCAATCATTGGTCTGATGAGTGATGAGTAAAGGGAGACTATGACCTCCCTTGATCTAGATGAGAATCCCTTCATGATAAGGTGGGCAATGTAGAAGGACTTCCTAACTACTTTAGCTACATGGGTGTCGAATGACAGACTACTATCAACCTGGGTCCCCAGGTCCCTGATAACTTCTTCTGTGCTCAGTGGATTGCCACCTATTTGGTAGCTAGGGGTAACCTTGTTTTTCCCGAAGGGTATGACTATGCATTTTTGGCATTTAACTTTAGGCCGTGGCTCTGGCACCAGTTATCCGTTTCTGTGAGACCCTTCTGAAGGATATCTGTGTCAGATGTGTTTTCTACTATGGCGCCCAGTTTGCAGTCATCTGCAAACTTTGTCAGCCATAACCCTCCTGTGTTTGCTTGTACTTTGGAAAAGTAGATGCCAAACAAGAGTGGGCCCAGGACTGAGCCCTGTGGGACACCACTTGTGACAGGCTTTGAGTCTGACATGGCGCCAGCAACTCTGACCCTGTGGGTTCTGTCACTCAGCCAGTTTGCAACCCATCTTGTGATGTATGGGTTAACATTTAAGCTGATGAGTTTTTCAATGATACCCGAGTGGGGTATTGTATCGAAGGCCTTAGCCAGATCGAGGTAGGCTGTATGGACTGCCTTTCCCTCATCAATGGCTTTGGTGACTGTTTGAAAAAGTCAACCAAGTTTAAAAGGCATGATCTGCCTTTGACAAAGCCAAACTGGGTTGGATCCAAAGTCTGCAAATTCCCTATGTCTTTATTTATGAGGTCCATTATGATCCTCTCCATGGCTTTGCAGATAAGGCTTGTCAAGCTAATGGGCGGTAATTTCCAGGGTCTGTGGAGGCACCGCCTTTGTGAAGTGGGACCACAGTTGCAGTGCGCCACTCCTGGAGTGCGTATCCAGAGGTAAGACTTTGATTAAACAGCTGTCCTAGCTGTGGGTTTAATTCCTCATTGAGTTTGTGGAGCACACAGCCGGGGACACCATCGGGTCCCATGGATGCTGTGTTTTTTGCTTTGGAGAGAGCAGTTCTCACTTGGGCGCTGGAGATGTTTGGGGGCTGCACTCATTTGGTATAGATATCTCTCCTTTTGGGGGGGGGAGAAGTTTGCACTGAACCTGTCAGCCAGTATGTTGGCAATGTCTGTAGGATCAGTAATCTTCACATCATATTGAACTAGTTCTGAGCATATCTGGGAGTTTCCTCCTAGGTTTCTAACATAGCTAAAGAAGGCCTTATGATTGTCTTTTGAGTCTTTAGCTATTTTTCTCTCGAAATTTGCTTTGGATGATTTTATGAGAGCTCTTAGTTTTTACTTATAGTGATCAAGGGTGTCTTACCTTTTAAGGATTTTGCTCTATCTTGTAGTAGCTTCCTCCTTTTGTTGTAGAGTTTGTTTATGGCTGGGGTCCACCAGACTGGACGCTTGCCTTTGGTACAAAGAGTCTTTGTTTTGCTTGGGATTGCCTTATTCATGCAGTCCTGCAGGTGCTGGTAGAAGGCGTTTGTAAGTGATTCAGCGGCTTGAGTATTGTTTTCCGCTCGGGGCCTGAAAGGAGACCACACTAGTCTTTAGAAGTGTGAAGTCGGCTTTTGAGAAGTTCTTTACTGTGGTCTTTTTTATTTCAGGGGGGGGTGGGATGAGGACCTCCAGCGAGATTAGTTTGTGATCTGATCTCACCAGTGAGGGGTATACTTCGGTGTTGAACATTGTGCTCCCATGTTCGTGATGATGAGATCAAGTATGTTATCTCCTCTTGTGGGGATGGTGACTAGTTGTTCCATGGCATTTGAGTTTATGAATTCCAGGAACTTTTGGGCTAGGGTGTTTGGGCTTGAGTAGTGTTCCCAGTCTATATTAGGGTAATTGAAGTCACCTAGTATGATGGTGTTTGGTGATACATTTATCCCTCTAGTGTTTTCAGGAAGGCCATGTGAGTTTCCTGAGTTTGTGAGGGTGGCCTGTAACATGCTACAATTTGCAGAGCAGTCTTGCCTATGGTTAATTGCACCTGGATGGTCTCCGATGCATCGTGCGTTGCCACCAGTCTTGAGGTGTGGGTGTCCTTGATGAATATGGATACCCCTCCTTTCTTGGTATTGTCCGGATTTTGTGGCGGAGCATGATATGAGGTAAAACCTGATAGCTGGGATGCTCTGAGGAGCCTTGAACCAGGTTTCTGTCACAGCACAGACATCGATGTTCTCCATACTGAGAAGGGCCTCGAGTGCGTGCATTTTGAGATTTAGACTTCTGGCATTGAGCAGCATTACCCTTAGTTTTTTCCTTTTTGTGTTCTAGGGTGGTAGGTTTAGAATTTGAGCCTTGCCTAAAAAGGCACTATGGGGTGGCAAGAGCCTTTGCCAATATCCGGAATCCCAGGGTGACAGGTGCAAGCCGTCCCTTGCAGCAGCGTGGCTTGTCCAGCATGTCATCCCAGGCAGACAGATACTGGATCCCCTTTGAATGACACCAGTGTTTAAGCCAATTGTTAAAGCTGATCATCTTATCTCTGTATTGTGGCATCATTCTTGGTGAAGGTAGGATACTGCTCAAGGTCAGGGTCATACCTGCCTGGGCTACATAATCAGAGAGCTCCTCAATGTCTCTTTTCATGTAGTCCAAGGAGGTACGTCTCAGGTCATTTACACCAGCGTGGACAATGACTGAGTCATATTTGTACCTGCTGTTGAGAGACCTGAGTGCTTGCGTTATGTGGCGGATTCTAGCGCCCACAGGCAGCTTACTGTGACCTTCTCCTTACTCAGTCTGGTGAGCGGGACATCAGTGTGTCTGACTATGGAGTCACCAATGACTAGTGTGTCTGGTATTGTGTTTGGCCTTAAGGGCTGTGACTGTTTGACACTCTGACTGTGAGGTCTATGTGTTGCGGGTGTTGTGTTCTGAGGTGGTGGTTGTTTGGGTGTCTGCTTTGGTGGCCTCTGCTGTTTTGGTAGATTTTTGATCAGAGCCTCCGAGTATGTCATTGTGTGTTTATGTGTATGATTTGAGGTTGTAATGGTACTATGTGAGACTGGGTCTATAGTGTGTGTGGTAACCTTCTCCTCCTGACTGGTCTTGCCAGTCCTATGTTGAGAGAGCTCAGCCTCCAGTTTGGCCGTATAGTTGCATCTCTCGCATGTATTTGTGTTTTGTGGGAGGAGGAAAGGGTTGTCTGTGTACATGAGGCAATTGAAACATTGCCTCAATATTCCCAGGTTCACCAGCTGAGCAGGACAGGACACTAGCAACTGATCCCTCGACATGCTAGAAGGGTAGACGAAAAACTTTAAAAAAAGATTCCGGGGGACGTGGGTGACCGAGAAATGGGGGGTTGCCTTTTTGGGGTACTATCTATGACAAGAGTGCCGTATCAAGGTAATAAGTACTGTAGGAGCAAGTGCTAGGTTTAATAGATAGAGAATAGTCTACTTGGAGTCAAGTAGAGTTGATCTTTTTAGTTATAAAACAACACCAACGTAATCGACAGGATCAGAGCTGAAGTACAGCACATCTCTATGAGTAACAGTCAATTTGATAACCTAAAATGTTTTGCCGTATTCAGTGGGTTACCTTGTAAACAGTCTATATAGTGCTACTGTTTTTTGGTGTACTTATAGTCAATGCTTTCTTCTTCTTCATCTTGGTTACAAATATTTCAACAAAATGTTTTTAAAAAAATCAGCTTTAGTGCACATAGGGCCATAGTCCTCATGATGATGATAATGATGATGTTGACACTCCCAGACAAGCTAGGCTTTAGTAGAACCCTGTGCACTGGAGGAACTGGCTGGAAAGAAAAAGTACAGTTGTGTAAGTAAACTTACTGTAACAGTAGATGTTTGAATGATCACATCTGCAGTAGCCTTAACTATATGGGGTATATCCTGCATAAAATGTAATGGCCAGCCAGCTTCCAAAGCTTCATGGCACCTTCCACGTGACCAAACCATCTGTTTGTTCTATCTCAGCTGACCAAAAAGCCAGATTTGGGCACAAAGCCCTTCAGAGCTTTCATGCCAACAGTGAGAGACAGGGAGGTTGAGCCCTGAAAGGGCCATGCTAGGAATAAAAAAATAAATGTCCACACCCTGACATAAAAAATACACCAAAAACAAGGGGGATTGAGGGAGGGAGTAACTACTTCATCAGTGATAGTTCAAACATCTACTGTTATGGTAAGTTTACTTACACAACTGTACTATGTTCATCATATTGATCACTACTGCAGTAGCTTTAGCTATATTGGTAGATTAACCCTAGCTTACTACATTTGGGAGGTGAAAGGAGAAGAGTCCAGGAGCCCCTAGAAAATGGTCCTAGCAGAGCCTGATCTAGACCTAGAGAAGGAATCAAGCTTATAGTGCTTTCTTAAAGTATATACAGTGAAACAAGTTGCAGCTTATAGACTATTTCTAGACTCCAACTCTTTCCAAAAATCTATAGATGAAGCCAAGGCCCAGGCAGAGTGGGCTTTGACCCTGCCTGGAATAGTTTTGCTGTGGTGAGTATAATAAAAGGTAACAGCATTAGACAATCATTTGGAAATAGTCTGTTTTGACACAGGTTGTCTCTTCTGCTTACCTTAAGCATAAATTAACAATTGCTCTAAAGATCTGAAAGATTTAGTTCTGTCAAGATAGTACCTGAGTTGTCTGTAGGCATCCAAGGTATGGAGTATCCTATCTCCCTCATTTTAGGTTCAGGAAAAAAACACGGGGAGATCAACAGGTTGGTTTAAAGTAAATTCAGATACTACTTTAGACATAAAATAAGAATTAGTTCTTAAAGAAACACTGTCTATGTGGAAAATGAGATATATTTGATCACTATAACAGATTGCATCTCAGATACCCTTCTTGCATAGGTCAGAACAATCAGTAAAATTGTTTTCCATGTTAAGAAACTCAAGTCAGCCAGGACAGCTGGTTCAAATGTAACAAATGTTAGCTTCTCTAACAAAAAATTTAGATCCCAAGGAGGGGACGTTGGTTTTCTTGGAAACCACTTATGCAAACCCCCCTTCAAAATATGTTGAAAGGTGAATGCATTGAAAGAGGAGGATCTATGGGTACACATGTTGAAATGGCAGACAAATGAACCTTGATGGAGGAGTAAGAAAGGCCGTAGGATAATAAGTCATAGGATAATAAAACAAATGTTGTAAAACCAGAGAACAATTAGTCCTGAATAGGTGCTGATTTTGCTGTTGACACCAAGTAGAAAACCTTTTCCATTTCCATTCCATATGATCTTCTAGTAGCAGGCTTTCTTGTCCCCATTAGTACCTTCTGCATATCCTCAGTAAACAGCCGCCTAAAGGTAGTTAAGACCCTATCATCCTGGCAATCAACTGACATTAATTGGGGTCAATGTGTATCAAAACACCTCTGTTCATGTGTGAGTAGATCCAGTCTGTGAGGAAATTTGAGATAATTGCCCCTTGCTATTCCAGAATAAAGGAAAACCATGGTTGTCTGGGTCAGAAGGGAGTCACCACAAAGATTTTGAGGGATAACTTCCAAATATTCAAAGGTACCTTGAATATCAGTGGAAAGGATGGAAAAGCATACATGAGCATTCCTGTCTAAGGAAATTAAAAGAAAAGGCATCTGTCTTCCAGACCTTCTTGCATGTAGCTCTGCAGCGGAATATTGTCAGATTGTTCAGAGAGAAGGCAAACATTTCTACTTGAGGAACTCCTCATAGATGGATCATATCTTGGAAGGCACCCTGATCAGTTTCCATTCTTAAGGGTTTGCCCTTGTCCTGGTCAGGTTATCTGCCACATAAATTTGCTCTGATGGAATGTAGGATACTTGTAGAGCAAGATTATGCCAAGGTAAATTTTATGTTTCTTATATTCACTGAGCAGGTTATTTCTACGTATTTACATATAGAGCATCTGCCACACTTTTTCATGCCCTTATTGGGAACATAGGGCCTTATAATGATTTCAAGTTAAAACCCTTTCTAAAATGATCCTTGGTTCTAGTCCAAGTTTGTTCCTTAAATTACTGTTATCATTTATCAGGGCCCAATTTTTACTTAATATGTTCCTGAGGTTGATGGCATCAGTTGAAAAAGTTGTTAGAAAGTTGATTTTATAATCAATTTTCTCAGTAGTTTCACCCTTCCCACTAGGAATAATCCTTGAAATTATTCTCTCCTCAGGTGAAACTAACCTTTTATTCAATATGGGTAAGAAATGTCCTGAATCTCTTTTCCTCCCAAACTCATTACTGATCTCATCCAGCAACAAAAGAGGGGTGACCTCTCCTAAAAAACAGCCCTTTTAAATGATCACACTCGTTGTTGAAATCTGAATCCAGAGTTGTCATTCTGGCTGCTCTGACCTAATGGCCTTTTACCACAGCCTTTTTCTGGTGAAAGGGGTGGTTGCTGCTGAAGTGGAGGAAGTCATTTGACTATGTAGGCTTTCGGTAAATTTTAGCTATATACCTACTATTGTTTGTGTTTTTTGATAGCCAGACATCCAAATTTGGGATTGCTTGAGTCTCAAAATGAAACGTGAAATCCAAAAAATGTGTCATGTTACATAAGACTTGCATGAATTCTGTGACATCTGCTAAGTCCCCCTCAAATAGTAGAAACATATCGTCCAGGTACCTGGTGTACCAGCGGACTCTCGGTGTAAATTTCATGCTGGAAAAATATCTGTTTTTCCCAATGGGCCATGACACAATTGGTGAAGGCTCCCCCACAAGGTGAGCCCATCGCCACCCCTGTTTTTTGAAGGAACAGATCTCCATCAAAGTAGAAATAATTATTAGTAAGAATTAACTCCAATAGGTGTAAAATCAAATCTATTTCATCCCCCAATGCTCCCTTACCCAACAGGAATTCCCTTGTTCATTCCATCCCTAGCTCTTATGGGATGACCGTATAGAGGTCCTTGACATCTATAGTCAAAAAATTATACTCTTGGTTGAATTTTAAATTGTTCATAGATTCTACAAAACTCCAAGAGTCCTTACATATTTGGGCCTCTGTCTCAGGATATTTCTTTAATTTCAGGTCCACAAACCTTGCCCAAGCGTATGAGATGGAATTCCTACCATCTATAATAGGTCTAAATGGTGGCTTATGGATACCTTTGTGTATCTTGGGAATTCCAAATAAAATGGGCGTAACAGGTGCTGTCATGTCTAAATAGTTACGTGTGTTTACATCTATGTAGCCTTCAAGGAACAAATCATTAATAGAATTTCTCATTCTCAAGTGTGGCTCTAATTTTAATGTTGTAATCCTCTTCATACATAAAAACAAGCCCCCCAGCTTTGTCAGGTTACATGACTCTAACCCCTGCCATTCTCAGATCAAGCAAGTCATGTTACTCTTATAGACCTATATCCTTAATGAATGTCGACTATAAATTATTTATGTCCATCCTTGTCAGAAGACTAAATCATATAATACCAACATTAATTAATGAAGACCAGACAGGTTTTATTTTAAATAGAATAGCCCATGATAACATTATCAGATTAAACACATTAATTGGCTTAGCCAACAAAAAGCAAAAAGAATTAACAATAATTAGTTTCGATTTAAACAGAGCTTTTGATTCTATTAGCCGGTTATAGCTATTTAAAGTACTTAAAGAATATAACTTTTCTGAATTATTTATTAACCTCATCAGTAATCTATAGAATAATTATTATTCATTTGTTAAAATTAGTTCTTTTCTGTCTAAATCCTTCAAGGTTTCAGTGGATTCAAAACAAGGTTGTCCTTTACCTCTGTTATTATTCGCTATTGCTATTGAACCCCCTTGCAAATTTTATTAATCTAACCATATGATCAAAGAATTTCAAACTGATGAGGAACTCAGCTGTAAAATTCAGTTATTTGCAGATTATATACTAATAACTATAGAAGACATAGAGTCCTCTTTAACTCAAATTATTATTTCTTTAAATTATTTTGAAAAAATCTCAAGTTTAAATTTTAACAAAAACAAAACAAGAACCTTGTTAATCCATTTTAACAAAAACAAAACAAGAACCTTGTTAATCAATTGATGATTTCCTAAATAGTTATAGTAAATGTAACTGTAACAATACCTATATTAATTATCTTGGAATCATTATTACACCCTCAACAAGAAATACAAATCAGACTAACTACACAAACTTAACAAATATAGTCAAGTTTCTAACAGATGGATAGAACAAGTCCTTTTTTTACAATAGAAGACAGATTTACTTTAATAAAAATGATTCTTATTCCAGAAATCTTATTTTATATACAGGCATTAACATTTTTTCCCAAAAAAAAGATTATAAATAAGTTAAACACTACTCTTCTCAAATTTCTTTGCTATCCTAACAAACAGAATATCTTTGAATGACATACCAAAAGCTGGGAGATTGGAGGTCTAGCCTTTCCAAATATTGAATTATATGCAAAATCCCATATTAAAGACATAGTAACATTACGGTTAAACTCCTCATACCATTCTGCATAGAAATCAATACACGAGAAATTAATTCAAAATAATAAATATAATTTAAACCCTCAAAACCTACAAGGAATTAATAAATTCTATTGGACTTTAAAATATTACTTTACAAACTATGCAAAGATAGTTTTCTCAATTCCACTAGTGGATTATATCATTTGTATAATGATATAATCCACTAGTGGATTATATCATTTGTATTTTCAAATCATTTATAAAATCCAATTATATTCTCAAGGACTTATCCTTCCATCTATTAACTGTACATAACACTAAAGACTGTTTAGAAAGGGCCTATATTAAATCAGCGAATGCTTAAAATAGCGAATGCTGATTTATCGACTCTTTAAAAGTGAAAGCTTGAAATCCCAAAGGCACGGAACAACGATTTTTTTCCCAGGGAAAAAAGTCACTGCTCCGCAAAACAGAAAAAAACCCTTCAAAACACTAAATAAAATGGGGGATTGTGCCCCAAAACCACCCACTTAAATATACTAATTCCGAGATCGCACCACAGCGGAGGAAATGGCAAAGTCCTGGGAAAAAAAATCACTTTTCCATGTCTTTGGGATTTCAAGTGTTCACTTTTAAAGGGTCGATAAATCAGGGTTTGCTATTTTAGGCATTTGCTGATTTAATATAGACCTGTTTAGAAACATTCAATAAAAATAAGATGTTAGAATTTCAGAAGAGTAACTCATTATTTTGGCATCAATTCCTAAATGGTATTAAACTACATACAACTGAATACCTTCTCTCCAAATACTCCTTATCAAATAATAACTGGATAAACATTCACAATTGTATAACATATGTAAATGATAAAATTAAGATAATAATGAACTATCAAGAAAAGAGCATCTCTAAAATTCTAGACTTCCTAATTAATATAAATTACACACCATTTCATAATAAATCATATTTATCGGTAATATACAGGATTATAAGAACCGAATCTGCTGCGGTGGTACAGTGGTAGTGTTGTTGCCTCACAGCAAGAGGTTCTCCTGTTCGATTAATGGCTGGAGTGCCTTCTGTGTGGCGTCTGCATGTCCTCCCCGCGGTCAAGTGGCCTCCGAAAGACATGCGTGAATGGGCGTGCCTTCACTGAAGGTTGGGCGTCGGGCTGGCAACTCAGCACCATAAAACGTCTACTGCCAATCATTAGCGGACCGGAGTTCCACTGTGGCGACCCCTAACCGAGAAAAGCTGAAAACACAAACAACAACATAAGAACCGAATCTGTAAATCTGAATTCATCCTTTTGGAATTATTCTACAAAAATAAATGGATCAGAGTTTTCATTAAACAATAAGAAATTGATATTAAAATCAAGTTATAAAACAACATCCTCTCTTTATTGGAGAATATATAGTAGGAAATTTATTCACAGGAATTTTTTAACCCCCAGTAAAATTGATCTGATGTACAAAACAAAGAAAGCTAAATGTTGGAGATGTGGATTTGAGTCAGAACCAGACTAGTTACATATAATAATAAAATGAAATTTGGCAGTTCCTTTTTGGAATGAATTTAAAAAATGTTCTCAGGCACTATGGATCGATAAATCTTATATATCTAACTCACTTATTTTGTTTAATGCTCCAGTACCAGATGCTGTCCCCAGATCACAGCTGCCTCTCCTTTGGACAATTTTATCAACAGCTAGAAAAATAATTAAAAAAAAATGGAAATGTAAAACTGCTTTGTATTTTAATGAGTTTCGTATTTTAGCTAAAAGTGTATGCAAGAAAGAACTTTCAACTTTAAACATAAGAACATCAAATATGACTCATCAGAAAAAAATATTTGCAAAAACTGAATGACCTATTGGAAAAGTATTAATGATTTGTTTTACTGCATTACTGCTTTGGACTCTTGTATATAGTTACTTTTTTGTTCTTTTGTTATATTTGAATTGCATTATTTTCAAGTTTATAAAACTAATAAAAATTATTTGAAAAAAAATCAGCAGTGATGTTAAGCGATCCTTCACTTGAAATGCTAATATAAACATTTCTATGGCTTTGTGTTTGTTTCTACAGTGACCTTGATTTTACCATCTTCCCAAAAACGTTTGATTTTATGGTAAACCACTGAAAATTACAGTTAGTCAATGTAAAACATTAGAACTCCCTAGTTCAGAAAATGTATGCTGATTGCAAAGCCTGGTGTACAAACAACTTTTAACATTTGTGGTTTTGCCTGCTATTTTTGTCCTGTCCCTCCAGAAATTTTTGGTTTACTGGGAATAACCAAGACATACAGTCAGTCTGCAATGTCAGACATTAAAGTTTAATACTGCTTAATGTTCCTAAAATGCATGCTGATGTTCTATAAACTTTTTAAGTGAATTAAAAAAGTGTCACAAGAGTTATATTGGTGTTGGTAGTGATGTAGACCATACTATTATCTTTATTCTTGAATGTGACTTACTCATGGTTTGTTGTTCTCCATTATCACTGTTATATCCCATGTAGGATGTGACAAAGCGAGATACTGCCAGCACAGCTAGCTGGAATTTTGTAAATAATTATATGTCACTTGTGAATATCAACATGATTCATATATGATGCTTGTGTTACCACTGTATTAGAACTGTATGTTGTGTGTATATGAAACTGTTTGAAGGTATTTGCAAAATGCTCTTGGGAAAGAACAGAAGTGAACATGCACTATTGTAACTGTTTAGATGTATGTATCTTAACAGTGGAAACTGGGATACGGGAGGTTAACCTCAGTTTAGTACATTTTAGAAAAATAGCTGAAATTAAATTACTTTATAGGCTGGGCCAGAGACAGAGAGTATGTGCTGAGAGGCTTTCTGTATTGTCTTGGAAGTGTTTTACTGTTTTATGACTTCCAGAATCTGCCAAATATCTGAGGAAAAGCCCTTGTCTATGTATTTTACAGGTAGATGCTAAATGCTATCAGCTGCCATCAATGGTTGTTTTGGTCCTGGGAACTAGAAGTCAAAGGGTAAGTAATAATGTCATTCTGCAAGCTATCCTTGCAGTAATATTTGAAATATTAATTTAAAAGTATCTGAGAAAGACAACATTCTTCAGTCTGTCTTTCACTTGAAAACAACAACTAGAAGATCCATTCACACATCTGCTTTGCTCCACAGTAAGTCTAGGAAACAGTATAATTCTCTTACATGTAGTCAAGAATATAGCAAAACTTAGTTTAGATATTTTTCTTTATTTATTTGAGACTGTCCTGAAATGTTGTTTTAAATATTTCCTGTGATTTTGAACTCTGACATCACTGTACATATATATTTAGTATTGTCTTTTTCTTTTATTGTTCTATTATTAAATATATTTAAACCTTTCATTGTGGCTGATCTTTGTAGAGATATTTAAGTTCTTAGAGTACTTGCATAGTTATTTGGTGACACTGTGTAGGCCACTCATAATAGCCTTGCTCATGGTCAAACTACCATTTGTGTTAATAGCAACATTTCACAGTAAGGCTGGACACCCTTTGTTAAGCGCCTTAAAGTAGCTGATAAGGAGCTGGCTAGTGACAGTGATAACTACCTTATGGTCTGGGCAAAAGGGGGCATAGTTAGTAAACCTGTGCAGATATAAATCAAACCTCAATGCGTGTGTGTTTCAGCTACTTGAGCAGGGACACGAAGCACTGGTTGGACAGAGAGAGTGCTGGAGGTCTTGGCTTGGATGCTCAGCTGAGACCTTAACTCTGTAGCTGTGCCACTGGGGAGTCTTACTGGGGATTTGGAGAAAGAGGAAGAAACCAGCCCCGGACTGACTGTGGTCTCTGTGTGCTCTTATGGGAAATTGCACTTGATGCAGAGAGCTGCATCTGATAATACTGTGTGTGTACCTTGTCATCCTCTCAGTGTGTGTCCCCCACTGTTGCCAGTGGTGTGGATTGAGGCTCCTTGATTACTGGTTCAGTGGTGGGGCATCACATTTATTGGTTGGCAGTGGTGGGATAACTGCATCACATATTGGGATTCAGTGGTGTGGATACTGAACTCCTGTAGCCTATAAACAGTGGTCACTAAAGAAGGTGTTTGTACTCTCAAGCAGCCACATGGTAGACATTCAGAGTTTCATATCACAATAGTTTATTTATTTTTTGTTAGCTTAGTTAGTCAGGGAGAGCAGGCAAGGATGTCAGCAGAGGAGTAGGGCAAGCTGACAAGGAGCCAGTTGGCTGAGATGTGCTAAGACAAAGGTTTTGGGCATGCCAACCTGATTAAAGCAGAGATGATTGCAGTCTTAATCACAGCGGCATCACAGACCAACAACCAGACTGGCCTTGGGGATGTTCAACTCTCAGAAAATGGACAGTTTAACTTTGCCTCAGAGGATTAAAAATCTGTCTGGAGTTAAAGAGACTCGAACTGGAGGCCAAAGGTTTGGAAATAAAATCAGGACAGAGACTGCGGCAGGAGAAACAAAAGGAATTAAAAGCTGTAGAGAGACTGAGGTGTCTTGTAGCTGAAGAAAATGAGAGACAGAGGCAACATGAAAAGGAGATGCTGACTCCTCTCCGTGGTCATGGAGGTAATGGGGAAGGGAATAACCAAACCCCAGAAGCAATAAAGGTCAGTAAATGTCTTCCACAATTTATAGAGGGTGATACTTTTGATAGTTTTATTCATATGTTTAAAAGGGTTTGTAAACAGTATAATGTTGACCAAGGGCTCTGGGTATGGTTCCTGACCCCCTTACTCCATGGTAAAGCTGTAACTGCTGTTTCTAAATTGCCTGTTACTGACTGCTTAAATTATAATACTGTTGAAAATTGTTTGAGTGTTTTAAGTTAATACCTGAAACTTATAGAAAAAAGTTTTGTGAGCACAGACGCAAGGCAGATGTTTGTGAATATATTGCTGAGTTAAGCACTTATTTTCATAGATGGGTGAGTGGGTGTCAGGTCAAGGGCTGGTAGACTTTTGGGTGAGGGAACAACCCTTAGGAATTTGCCTGAGGACATGAAAATCTAGTTAGCAGATAGAGAATGTAATACTGGAAATGAGTTGGGGAAAAAGGGAGACCTATACCTAGCAAGTAGGGCATCACTGCACAGGAAAGGGATACCCAGTGCTGCACATGGGTCTAAGGGAACCCATGGTGGGCAGCCTAAACTGCCCAAACAGAGTCTGCCAGGAACAGGGGAAGCCATTAGTTCAAGTACACTGCCAGAGTCAAGGGTTAAATGTTTTAAATGTAACCAGCAGGGCCATGTAGCATATAGATGTCCACAAAGGCAAGGTGGGAAACAAAAGGCAGGATAGCCAGTAAGTAGTAATGAAAGAATGCCGGTGGTAAGTTGTCTGCAGACAACAAGGGTACCAAACTACCATAAGATGTTATATCCTATCTTAGTAGATGGAAAACAGACCACTGCTGAGAAAGAGACACAGCATCTGACTTAACCATTGTGAAGCCTGCAATGATTAAAAAGGAGCACTACTTGCTAGGGCAGTATACTCCAGTCAGAGCTCTAGGAGGGACCCCATTCCAAATACCTTTGGATAGGGTTCACCTTGACTGAGAGGGTGGAAAATGAAGCAAGCAAGCAGGTGTGTTTCAGGATATTCCTGCAGATGTCCTGATAGGGAATGATCTGATAATGCAGTACCTTGTGTGCATGCAGTTACATGCAGTCAGGCTTGGAAACAGGCATGTGGGTCTGGTAGCCGGGGGGTCCCAGACAGACTGCACACTTGAAGCCAGGACTGGTGAGGTGGATACTTCATGGAGGGAGCTACCCTGTAGCAGTGAGACTGAAGGTGAGCCACAGCTGTTTGTGGGTACTGATGGTCCCTTGGACAGAATGACTGCAAGGGCAGAGGTGAGTATTAGTTCCCAGGCTGACAGTGAGGCACTGCTGTCAAAGGATACCAGACTTCCTGTGGAAGGGGAGCTGGGAAGGATTACAAAGAGATTTTTGAGACAGGCTCAGCTCTCAGACCCTACATTCAAGGTCTGAGGGAAGTTGCTAGTGAGGCACCTGATTCTCAAAGAAAGGGGGAATCTGTATACTGGGAAAAAAGGTTACTGTACAGAAAGTGTATCCCTAAGGGAGGGCTAGAGGGTGACAGAATACAACAGTTCATAGTGCCCAAAACCTACCATCTGGCACATCTAGCCATAGCCCAAGACATTCCCTTTGCAGGTCATATGGGCATAAAGAGTACAAAGAGATGTAGTATGCAGAACTTTTATTGGCCTGGGATTTCCAGATATGTATCCGGGTACTGCAAGACCTGTGGGCAGTGCCAAAAGGTAGGCAAGGCAGGAACAAGGTGAAAGCTCCATTGATACCTGTGCCTGTGACTGAGGAGCCATTTCATAGGGTAGCTATGAATATTGTGGGGCCTCTGAGTACCCCAAGTTCTACAGGGAAGAAGTATATCCTAATGGTACTAGATTATGCTACCAAATACCCTGAGGTGGTGGCCATGTCCTCCATTGAAGCCAGAAAGGTGGCAAATGCTTTGTTAGAGATTTTCAGCAGGGTAGGTTTCCCCAAAAGAAATCCTGACCGACAGAGGTGCCAATTTCACGTCAGACCTGCTAGCTTGTCTGTGGAAGCACTGTGGGGTGAAGCACCTAAAGACAACTCCTTACCATCCCCAGACTAATTGTCTGGTGGAGAGGTTAAACTCTACACTAAAGACCATGCTACAGGAATTTTCAGAGCAGTTTAAGAGGGAGTGGGACAAATATTTGCCCCATGTGTTGTTTGCTTACAGAGACGTGCTTTAGGAATCCACAGGTTTTTCAACCTTTGAGTTGCTGTATGGGCATAGGGTGAGGGGACCTCTTGATTTGATTCGTAATGAGTGGGAGGGTGAGTTTGAATCCCACAAGGAATCTGTTGTGACATATGTCCTGAACCTCAGGGCAATACACAGGGAACTCATGGGCTTAGCCCAGAAGAACCCAGCAGAAGCCCAACAGCAGAAAAAGGTGTGGTATGACAGGAATGCTTGAGCTGGAGAGCATGCTGTGGGGCAGCATGTTATGGTTCTCATTCCTGTCAGACACAACAAGCTGCAAGCAGCTTGAGAGGGACCCTTCAAGGTGGTAAGGAAAGTCAGTGATGTTAACTACATGGTAGTAATGCAAGGCAAGAGGTAGGGCCACAAATTGTACCATGTTAACATGATGAAACCTTACCATGATAGAGAAGCCCTTGTGCTGAGTATTTGTAGTGAATGGCAGGAGAAGACTGAGGGGGATCTGGTGAGTGATCTCCTCAGTGAGGCTCAGACTGACACCTCAGTGGAAGAGATAGCAATGTCCCAGCAGCTATCCCCTTCCCAGGTTCGAGAAATCCAAGCAGTGTTACAGGAGTTTGGGGGGGTGTTCACTGGGAAGCCAGGGTGCACCCACCTGGTGCAGCACATTTGGATACAGGACCCCAAAGGCCTATTAAGCAGGCCCCTTATAGGTGCCTGAGAGAGTCAAACAGACTCTGAGGGAGAAGATACAGAGAATGTTGGAACTAGGGGTAATCCAGGGGTCCAGCAATCCCTGAGCATCCCCAGTGGTGCTAGTACCAAAGAATGATGGCAGCACCAGGTTCTGTGTGGACTACAGGAAATTAAATAGTCACACAGAGTCAGATGCTTACCCATGCCTATGACAGATGAAGCCCTAGAGCAGCTGGGTGGGGCTAAGTATCTCACCACTATTGATCTTACCAAGGGCTACTGGCAGGTGCCCTTGACTCCCAACGCTAGACAGATGTCAGCTTTTGTGACTCCTTTTGGCTTGTATGAGTTCACGAAGATGCCTTTTGGGATGAAAAATGCCCCAGTGACTTTCCAGAGGCTGGTAGATCATATCTTAACAGGATATTTTGCCCTTGCTGACCTTGGATGATATTGCCATCTACAGCCATTCCTGGCAAGAGCACCTTTGGCATGTCCAGGAGGTACTAGGCAGACTACAGAGGGCAGGGTGGACCATTAAGCCCAGTAAGTGTCAGGTGAGTATGGCAGAGGTCTCCTACCTGGACATAGAGTGGGGAATGGTAAGATCAGACCAGAACCTGCCAAAGTGGAAGCCATTCAGGCATGGCCTGCCCCTGTTACCAAAAAGCAGGTGAGGGTATTCTTAGGGACAGCAGGGTACTACAGAAAGTTTGTCCTCAATTATAGTACCATAGCTGCTCCCCTCACAGACCTGTCAAGGAAAAACAGACCAGATAAGGTAGTGTGGACCCCCAGCATGTGCGTAGGCATTTACGAAGCTTAAAGGAGCTTTGGGACGACCCCCTGTGTTAGCCAGTCCAGATTACACCAAATAATTTGTTGTGCAAGTGGATGCTTAAAACCATGGGGTTGGGACTGTACTCAGCCAGGTTTCCTCAGAAGGAGAAGAGCACCCAGTGGTATATCTCAGCCATAGGCTCCAACCCAGGGAGGAATGCTATGCAGCTGTAGAAAAAGAATGTCTAGCCATAGTGTGGGCACTGCAGAAGCTTCTGCCTTATCTGTATGGAAGATAATCCCTTAAGAATCCCTTAATATGGCTACATCGAGCCAGCCAGCAAAATGCCAAGTTACTACGGTGGAGCCTAGGGTTGCAGGCATATGATATGACAGTGCAGCACTGCAGTGGGGTTAGAAATGCCAAAATAGAAGGGCTCTAAGACAGGGAATGAGGTAAGGCATTCCCAGATAGGCTCATCCCTCTCAAGCAACATTTCTAAAGGCTCACTTGAAAAACTAGCTGGAGTCTTCGAAAGAAGTGAGACAAACAGAGATACTGCCAACACAGCTATCTTGAATTTTGTAAATATAGGTCATTTGTGAATATCAACATGATTCATATATGATGCTTGTGTTACAACTGTATGTTATGTGTACATCAAACTGTTTGAAGGTATTTTCAAAGTGCTGTTTAAAATGTAACCACAGTGTACCCTACTGAAAAAGAACAGAAATGTACTTGCACTATTGCAACTCTTTAGATGTTAACAGTGGAAACTAGGATACAGGAAGTTAACCTCAGTCTAGTACATTTTAGAAAAATAGCTTAAATTAAATTACTTTATAGGCTAGACCAGAGACACAGAATATGTGCTGAGAGGCTTTCTGTATTGTCTTGGAAGTGTTTTATTGTTTTATAACTTCCAGCATTTGCCAAAGAGGAAAAGCCTTTGTCTATGTATTTTTACAGGTAGATGCTAAATGGTACCAGCTGACATCAATGTTTTTTTGGGCCTGGGGACTAAAACTCAGATGACAAGAAATGATGTAATTCTGCAAGCTATCCCAGCAGTAATATTTGAGATATTAATTTAAAAAGTCTCTGAGAGGGACAGCATTCTGTATTCTGTCTTCGACCTGACAATAACAACTAGAAGATCCAGTCACACATCTGCCTTGCTCTATACTAAGTAATTCTAGGAAACAGTATAATTCTCTTAGATATAGTCAAGAATATAGCAAAACTTAGTTTAGATATTTTTCTTTATGTATTTGTCACTGTCCTGCAGTGTTGTTTTAACTATTTCCTGTTATTTTTGAACTCTGGTGTCACTGTACACACACACACACACACACATATATATATATATATATATATATATATATATATATATATATATATTTATATTTAGTATTGTCTTGTTCTTTTTTTATTATATTATTAAATATATTTAAATCTCTCATTGTAGCTGATCTTTGTAAAGATATTTAAGTTCTGAGAGTACTTGCATATTTATTTGGTGACACTGTGTAGGCTACTCTTAATAGCCTTGCTCTTGGTCAAACTACCATTTGTATTAATAGTAACATTACGCAGTATAATTAGACACCCTTTGTTAAGGGCCATAAAGTAGCTGATAAGGAGCTGGCTGGTGGCACTGATAACTTCCTTACAGTCTGGGCAAAAGGAGGCATAGTTTGTAAACCTGAACCAGCCTTTCCCAAGTGTGTGTGTGTGTGTGTGTGTGTATAAATAAAACCTTAAAGAGTGTGTGTGTGTGTGTGTGTGTGTGTGTGTGTGTGTGTGTGTGTGTGTGTGTATGTATGTATGTGTGTGTGTGTGTGTGTGTGTGTGAGCTACTTGGGCAGAGACAAGAAGCACTGGTTGGACAGAGAAGGTACTGGAGGTCTTGGCTTGGACACTCAGCTGAGATCTCAACTCTATAATTATGCCAGTGGGTAGTCTTATTGGGGACCTGGAGAAAGAGGGAGAAACCTTCCCCAGACTGACTCTGGTCTCTGTATGCTCTTAAGGAGAATTGCATTTGATGCAGATAGCTGCATCTGGTAATACTGTGTGCATACGTTGTCATCCTCTCAGTGTACATCCCTCACAGTGGTGGGGGATCATATTATATCTAAGGCTACTGCAGCAGTGTTCAGTATGATGAACATTACTGAGGAGGTTTAATCTGCCAGCCTGTTGTAGTACCTGGTAGTTTACTTACTATGTGAAGACCAGAGCAAGTACTAGTTATTATACAATGACTCACCATTAACATTTGAAAACGTGCATGCTGATGGGTCAGCCCAACCAGCATGCCCATTGTAAACTGAGGGCATTGTTTTAGAAGAGTACCCCTTCGAAGCGCAGTAGCAAGGCCCACCTAAACCCCGCCCAACAGGCTGCCCACATGAATAAATATGCAGATCCATTCTTTTCCCCTGCGCTTTTTGCATGGGAGCCAGCCCCCCCTGCACCTCCCGTGTATAAAAATACAAATATACCAACTCAGAGATCACACTACTTTGAGGAAGCAAGTAAACTCGTGATGTCACAGGCAAATGTGCATGACATGCCAATCATGCATCATTTGTATGCTACATCACAACCATTCGGCATGTGGATTACTAAGGCCATGGCCATTCCTGCTCGAAACGGCTGGGGGGTTACTGTTGTAAAACATCGCCAAATCAGACATATACCAATGGAAAAAAGTCTGGTTGCCCCTGACTTTCTTCTATTAATATATGCTACAAAAACTTTATATTTTTTTTTAAATAAACTTTCAAAAAACAGAGACTTCAAATGAACGAGACAGATGGGACAGAGAAAAATAAAAGGACAATCAGGTACGTTATGCAAAACTAGAGAAACGTACCTGATTATCCTTTTATTTTCTCTGTCCCATCTCTCCCATATGTTGAAAAAGTCTCCAGATTTCTTTTTTCTTTAATAAAAAACGACAATAACAAAAAAGCAATGGAGATCTTCCTCCCTCTGTTGCTTCCTTTACACAGCACTGATGTACTGTGAAACATTGGAACAAAAGTCCCATACTCATGCACAGTACATCAGTAAAGCCCCAGGATGCTAGGGGAAAAATGTGGAGGAGCAGCATGATGCTGGCATGCAAGGACATTATTAAAGAAAAGTAACTAGCTTTTTTTCCTTAAATAATGTCATTGTATAATGGCAATAACCCACTGCTAGGTGGGGTAATGCTGCATTTACCCATGGTTGGTATGGTTTGGTCACAAGGGCGATCGCTATAATATATAATAGCAGGGGATATTTGAGGGAGTAGTTACCACATAAGTGACACCACTGTCTTCATCCACTGCAAATTCACCCCCTGGAATTGTGTACAGGTATGTGTATCAGGGAAATATGAGGTAAGAAATGTGCATGACATGCCTAGTGTGGTAAAGCTCTTGTCTCTACAGCTCTCAACCAATCAGGAACAAATTGTCAACATAATCGGGGACAAATCCAAAAATATTCAGGGACAATCTAGAGCACTTTTAAAATATTGCTAATAACTTGAGACCTTAACAGAATAAGAGAATATACATTTTGTGAAGTAAAAGAATAAATAATGACAGTGATCAAGACTCATAGATTAAGTGTAATTATACCATGACCCCCCCAAAACGTGCACGCTGATTGGCCAGCGTGCACATTGTAAATCGAGTTATACTAATGGAAAAAGGTCCGGTCGCCCGGACTTTTTTCCATTAGTATAACTCTACTTTTAAAACACTGTCTCGCTATGATAAATGGGTTTAACATGGCGAGACAGCTAAATAACAGCGGAGATCTCCGTTGCTTATTTTAAAACTGTCTCATATGCTAAACCCATTTAACATCTTGAGACACTTAAAAAGCAACGGAGAAAACAAGATCTCCGTTGCTTTTTTTACTGTTTCGCTATGTTAAATAGGTTTAACATAGCTAGACAGTTTTAAAATAAGCAACGGACATCTCTGTTACTTATTTTAAAACTGTCTCGCTATGTTAAACCCATTTAACATAGCGAAAACAGTAAAAAAAAAGCAACAGAGATCTTGCTTTCTCCGTTGCAACTGCCGCGGATGCCAGACATCAGCGGAAGGGCAGTAAACAGGCATTATACTATGCCATTATTTAAGAAAAGTGATAGTTTCTTTTCTTAAATAATGTCATGGTATAATAGCAATAACCCACGCCTGGGTGTGGGTAATGCTGTATTTACCCACGGTTGGCTTTGTTTAACCACGCCAACCGTGGGTAAATCAGCATTACCACCCAGGCGTGCTATATTATACCATGACCCCCAAAGCGTGCACGCTGATTGGCCAGCGTGCACTGTCATCGAGTTATACTAATGGAAAAGGTCCGGTCGCCCGGACTTTTTCCATTAGTATAACTCTACTAAACACTGTCTCGCTATGTTAAATGGGTTTAACATAGCGAGACAGCTTTAAAATAAGCAAAGAAGATCTCCGTTGCTTATTTTAAAGCTGTCTTGCTATGCTAGACCCATTTAACATAGCGAACAGGTTTTAAAAAAAAAGCAACGGAGAAAGCAAGATCTCCGTTGCTTTTTTTACTGTTTCGCTATGTTAAATGGGTTTAACATAGCGATACAGTTTTAAAATAAGCAACGGACATCTCCGTTGCTTATTTTAAAACTGTCTTGCTATGTTAAACCCATTTAACATAGCGAAAACAGTAAAAAAAAAAGCAACGGAGATCTTGCTTTCTCCGTTGCTTTTGCCCACAGCTCTGAGGCGCACCGTACATCAGAACTGCCGCGGATGCCAGACATCTGCGGAAGGGCAGTAAACAGGCATTATACTATGCCATTATTTAAGAAAAGTAATAGTTTATTTTCTTAAATAATGTCATGGTATAATAGCAATAACCCACTTCTGGGTGTGGGTAATGCTGTATTTACCCACGGTTGGCTTTGTTTGGTAACCACGCCAACCGTGGGTAAATCCAGCATTACCCACCAAGCGTCGTATTGCTATATTATACCATGATCCCCAAAGCGTGCACGCTGATTGGCCAGCGTGCCCGTTGTCATCGAGTTATACTAATGGAAGAAGGTCCGCTAGCCCGGACTTTTTTCCAATAGTATAATACGTCTTTTTAAACACTGTCTCGCTATGTTAAACCCATTTAACATAGCGAGGCAATGTTTAAAAAAAAGCAACGGAGAAAGCAAGATCTCCGTTGCTTTTTTTAGTGTCTCGCTATGTTAAATGAGTTTAACATAGCGAGACAGTTTTAAAATAAGCAGCGGAGATGTCCGTTGCTTATTTTAAACTGTCTCGCTATGTTAAACTCATTTAACATAGCGAGACTCAAAAAGCGGAGATCTTGCTTTCTCCATTGCTTTGCCCACAGCTCTGATGTACTGCGCGGCGCGCAGTACATCAGAACTGCCGCGGATGCCAGACATCTGCGGAAGGGCAGTAAACAGGCATTATACTATGCCATTATTTAAGAAAAGTAACAGTTTCTTTTCTTAAATAATGTCATGGTATAATAGCAATAACCCACTTCTGGGTGTGGGTAATGCTAAATTTACCCACGGTTGGCTTTGTTTGGTCCCTCGGGCGAACCACGCCAACCGTGGGTAAATTTAGCATTACCCACACCCAGGCGTGGGTTATTACTATATTCACCACCTATTCTCCAAAAGTCACCAGTATCTGAGTCAAAATCACAGTCCTCCCTGAAAACTTTGAACAGTTTAGAAGTATTGTGAAAGTGGATCTGAAGTATACCTCCCAACCTCTTAGAGCAAGAAATCTGTACAAAGTCATAAATAAAAGTGGGGCATGGGGCAAAAAAAATGGACAATTTTTAAATATTGCTCTTACAAACGTAGAAAGTTGCAAGAATAAAAGTTTGCATTAGCGTGAATTTTCTGAAGGATATAAAGCCTGAAACTCAAAATGTCTGTCATTATTTTGGAAGTTTCGTTTTTAATGAGTTACCACTAATTTGCCCGAAAACCACAATTTTATGAAAACTGGACTAAAAATATGAGGACAAGATCTGTATAGTTGAGAAGTAATTAGGCTGGCAGGCAGTGTGTGGGAACGGTTTTCGCACGTTTTGGTAGTACGTCCACGCACTCTAGTTCTTAGGTTACATTCGATCCACAAGGCAAACCAAGTGTAATAACGAAAATGTACATTTTTTATACTCCCGCAAACGATAATAATCCACAACTCTGATATTTTATATGGTAAGAGACGCACGTGTTTTTTGTCACTGAAATTGTTAACGTACGTGGTCGTAAAGCAACTCTTGACCAGTTTTCGTTGGAATGCTTCTCCTAAATTAAGAGTTTATAACAGATACTGCTGTGGCAGTGCGGAGATGAAAGGAAAACTGTTAGTCGTCCTATTAAGGCTTTCTTTAGAAAAACCTTAATGTAACGAAGGTAGGAATTACAAGGTGTACGATTCCACGGCATTTATTCCAACAACCACAACATATCGGTTATGTTTAAATCCACCACGTCACCCTTTAAATAACGGTCTTGCTAAGAGCGCCGTAGTCTCGCATGATTGACACGACGTACATTGAGTGTCAACAGACGCATTAAATATGACAAGCGTCGGCGGACTTTTGTGTCTGTTATGTAGAAATTTCTGTTTCGTTTATTGTAGTAACTAAAGTAACGACGCCTGTAACATTAGTAAATGCAATAGATTCTGAGTTTACTTACTGTTTTGAGAAATTCATTCCAATCTAATCTGAGGGTTGCATAATACATAAGGTGACTGTGTTTACCAACACAAGGTGCAGGGTTTGACTCTTACCTTTTAGGGAAATGAGCAAGGCTTTAAAGGGCTCATAAAGGCTTCTTGCTGAGAACTTATATGTAATAAAGCCCATTATGTTGTAGCATAGCTCTCAGCTGTCCTTGATTTAGCCTCGTATTCTTCCCACCTTCTTAAAAGTTTCTAGTTTATGTTAAGTCTTCAGAAAAATGCAAGTCGATGCTGAAAAACTTACAGTTCTATTAACTAAGCAAATTAGAAAACTATTTTAAAAGTATCACTGATTTTACGTTTTGCCCCGATATTTTTTTCTCCTTTATTACTGCTTTTGTCCCAATTTATGGCAAAGAAGTTGAGAGCTCTGTGTTCCAGTGCCTCTGTATTTGGCAGAAAAAAAGAAGTTATGTACTCATCATAACGCTCCATGTGAGTTGTTCATCTCACCTTCATTCTTACTGATGGGTTCGGCGCCGGACTCGGCCTTATGCAAAAGCTTGAGGTCTTCAATCAATTTGAGGCATACACCATATCCCATGATGCACTGGTGCTTCCCTCAGATCTTGTTTGATGCCAATAAACTACATGCCACTCTTGATATACCAATAACGGAGGAAAACTAGATAAAGGTCAATACAATCATGAATTAGGTGAATACTTGGTCCCCAAGAAGTTTGGATGGGGGTTGGAGGATGGGACGTAAGAATGAAGGTGAGATGAACAACCCGCATGGAATATTATGGTGAGTACATAACTTTTTTATATGAAGTTGTTCTATCTCGCCTTTCATTCTTACTGATGGGTTAGCGTCCCAAGCACAATCTTTCTCGGGTGGCTCACTGGAGTATATTCTTCAGGACAGTGGAACCAAAGGAAGCCCTGTCCCTAGAGGCCATATCTACTTAGTAATGAGTGATGAAGGTATGAGGCCTTGAACTAGTAGCTGCTGCACAAGTAGTATCTAGCGGTAATTTGGCAGTAAAGGCTAACGAGGTGGAGACAGCCCTAATAGTATGGCCCTTTATCTTTTGATGTAATGGTGTAGTTACTGAACTGTAAGTGAAAGAAATGCAGTCTGATAACCATTTTGATAAAGTGGTTTTCACCACAGCTGCACCTTTTTTGGAATCTGAGAAAGCAACAAAGAGCTATTCTGTTTTCCTGAAATCTTTGGTCCTGTCTAAATAAAGTTGAAGCTGTCTGTGAACATCAAGCTTGTGCAGCATATACTCCATTTTATTGCCATGTTTAAGGAAGAAAACAGGTAGCTCTATAGACTGATTGAGATTTGCCTGTGAACATACTTTCGGTAAAAATGAGGGATTTGTCCGAAGAGAAACTCTATCATAATGAAATATCATATATGGGGGTTTAATGGGCAAGACCTGTAACTCTGAAACCCTTTGAGCAGAAGTAATGGCCACTAGAAATATGTTTTTTCATGTCAGATACTTCAAGTCACATGAAGAGGCTGGTTCAGAAGGTGGTAGGATGATTCAAGAAACAACAAAATTTAAATCTCATGGGGTAATTGGAGGTTTAATGGGTAGTGTCAATTGTAATGTGCCTTTGAGAAATGCTTTGGAAAGTCTATGTGACATAATATTAGACCCTTGAATACCAAGGTGAAAGCCTGATTTTGCAGTTAGTTGGACTCGAAAGGTTGCGGCAGCTGCCCCCTCATAAAAATAGTTCAGTTAAAAATTCCAAAACAGAAGATATAGGAGCTAAATAGGGATCAATGTGATTTTTCAATGCCCATATTGAGAATCTTTTCCATTTGCTAAGATACAACTTCCTAGTGGACGATTTGTGGGAGGGTGTCAGTATATGCTGAGCTGCAGCCAAAATATTCTGAAACCTGGCTATATTTGGAATTGGAGAAGTCAAGCTGTCAATTTTAGGGACGGAAGAGATGGATGAAGAGCTCCCAATGAGTGAATCAGGAAGTCTGGAACTGGGTTCAAGATCCAAGGTTCTTCCAATAAATGAGGCCGTAGGAATGGAAACCAAATCTGTTGAGGCCAGTAAGGGGGGGGGGGGCTATGAGAATTATGGTCCTTCCCAGAACACTGGTTTTCTGTAAAACTTTGTGGATCAGAGGAAAGGGAGGAAATGCATAAATGAGGCCCAGGGCCAGTTGCGTACGAGCACATCCCTTGGGGCATCCCCCGGGTGGGGGATTAGGACAAAGTATCTGCTGCATTTCATGTTTGTGGGGGTGGTAAAGAGATTGCAGCAAGGCTGACCCCATTTACAGAATATCTTTTCTGCTACTTCTTTCTTCAGGGACCACTCGTGAGGCAATAGAATTGCTCTGCTCAGTTTGTCTGCTATCACGTTGGACCTCCAGTGAATGTGCATTGCTATCAGAAAGCGCTGGGTAGAGGTTTCCCACTGCCATACTCTCAGGGCCTCTCAACATAGGGGGTAAGATTTGGTCCCTCCTTGTTTGTTGATGTACCAGACAACGGACATGTCCATCTGGATTGCAATGGTCCCTAGAGGAAGAGAGTCTTGAAGGGACTGCAACGCTAGAAGTACCACTCTCATCTCTAGGACATTGATATGCAAATTGGTCTCATGATGTGTCCATGTGCCTTGGGCTGTCCTTTCCTGAAAATGCCCCCCCCCATCCTATCAGGGAAGCATCCGTGGTCACTGTGGCAATTGGGATTGGTAACACAAAAGGTTGGCCAATCATTACCGAATGTGATGTTAGCCACCACTGTAGGTCTTTTTTGCAGGTCTTCGTGATTATAATCTGATATTGGTAGATTTTGAAAAGACCACTGTGTGAAGAGGAGCCATTGGAGTATGCGCATGTGCATTTGACCTAGTGGAATTGCAATGATTGCTGCCGCCATTGTACCCAATATTTTGAGAACTAGAGATGCCGAGGCTTTTCTTCTTGAAATAAGTGTTAGAACTTGCTGATGAAGAGCTTAGACCCTTTCTGGTGGAAGGTTCATGGACATTGTGGAGGTTTCTAAGTCTGTTCCTATAAACACGGTATGCTGTGATGGCTATAAGGCATACTTTTCTAAATTTATGGTAATCCCCAGCTGACAGCAAAGATTCATGGTCATGTCCCTCGCTTGTATGAGTTGTTGCCTGGTGGTGGCAGTTAGGAGCCAGTCATCCAGATATGGAAACACCTGGAATCCTAGGCGTCTCAAGTGAGCCATGACTACTGCCATACATTTGGTGAATACTCTGGGAGCTGTAGTGAGACCAAAGGGCAGAGCTCGAAATTGATAATGACTGGCTCCCAGCCAAAAGCGCAGGTGATCTCTGGATAGCCTGGCCATTTTTATATGGTAGTATGCATCCTGGAGATCGATTGAGCACATACAATTGTCTTTCCCTAGAAAAGGGAGTATCGACTGCAGCGTGACCATCTGGAACTTTATCTTTTTTACAGATTTGTTGAGTCTGCTGAGATCCAAAATAGGTTTCCCGTTCTCTGTTTTCTTCGGAACTAAAAAGAACCTTCAGTAAGTTCTGACTCCTATATGGTCTGCGGGGACCGGTTGGATGACTCTTTTTTTCTAACAATCTTTGGATTTCTATGGTTGCTAGTTCCCTGTGACTGGGTGAAACGCCCAGAATCTTGTTTACGGGGGGGTAGAGTAACCTCTGAAAATGATGCTTTGTACCCAGCTTTTTGAAATTTTTAGCCAGGCGTTTGGGTACAAAGATAAGTGTCTCCTGCCTGCCTCCAGAGGTGGGCAGGGGGGCCTCCTCTCAGGAGCGCTGATAGGGCTTCCCAAAGAACTGATCGGTGTCGCCCTGGTTTTGCGGACCCCCCTCTGCCGCGTGGATGGTGTCTTTCATTATTGCCCCCTCCTCTGCCTCTGGGGGGGTTCACCACGAGTGTCTGGAAAGGCTCCTTGATTTTTACAGAACCATATATTTCCTCCTTTCTGACCTTTGGAATAAGGTCTGGCAGCTGTGGAAATAACGTACTCCGATGGCAGACAGAGTCTTTCTGTCTTGTTCACTCCTGGTAAGCGTTTCTCTTCACTTTTGGTCCAAAAAGGGATGAGTTATCGAAGGGGGTGTTGATAAAGGATGACTTAAAGGGCTCTGCAAATGGACATAAGTGCATCCAGGAATGTCTCCTAAGAGCAATGCCTGAAGCCGCTGCTCGACCCGCTTCCTCAGCTGCATACGAGACCAGACGCATGGACAAGTTTACTATGGAATTAAGGGTAGAGAGCTGGGATGATACTTTGCCTGAGACCCCCACAACTACTGAACCCTGAAAAGTATCTCCTAGCTCTTTAATGAGATCACTTTGTAGCCTAGTGAAGTGTGTAAGATAATTCAGTGACCTAATGGCAAAAGTCGCTGAAGTGCACATGTGCTTCCCATATCTGTCCATGTCCCTAGAATCTTTATTCGGGGGGTGGACAGACATCAAAGTTTTGAATAACTCCTTCTTGGTGGCCGCCACCACCACCATGGCATCAAAAGAGACTCCTTTAGTAAGAAATGCCTTGTCCTGTGGAGAAGTAACAAACTTGTTGGGCCTCCTAGGGAAAGGTTCCACTGTATCTGGAGACTCCCACACCTTTCAGCAAATAAGTTCATCGAAAGGCAGAGTCATTCAAGTGGCGGAGGGCTGAGACCCGAAAGCCTTCAGGTAGACTGATTCATCATCAGCAGGGTAAGACTGATTCATCATCAGCAGGGTTGATGGGCTGCCAGCCACCCCTCTGTTTAAGAATCTTCAAGATATCTGCGAAAGAGATATCTTTAGAGGGTGACCGTGGGGACCCTTCTGACTCATCTAAATCAGTGTCTGAAGTGACAGATTCCTGAGGGGAGTCCAGATGCTTCCTCTTGCATAACCTCTTCCTAGGTACCTCCTCAGTGGGAACTTCTGAAGAGGTCTCAGAAGAGCAGGGCTCACCCAATGGGGCTTCCTGAGGCTCTGGGTCTCTACGCTTCTGTAGAATCTGTGACACAGAAGTAGATGCTGGTGCTTTAGAGGAGGAAGTTGCCGGACCTGATGAAGTGGCTGTCTGCGGGGACTATACTCTCCTCATGGCATCAAAGGCACCACAATCCTGATGCGAAGAAACCCCTAGATCTGAAGACACAGTGGATTCCTTCTGCACCAAAACAGTGGGATCCGAGTCAGAGGTAGGCACCGAACTCACCTGCGCCAAAGCCCAGAGGGGTAAAGTCGAACCCGAAATATCGGTTCGACTATCCTCCCTGGACCTGACCGTCTAGTGTCGGCTCCTAGACTCCTCGGCTGACACTGAAGTAGTCCGAGATATTGGTTCTGAAAGTCCTGGAGCAGGCATTGGTACCGATGGCTCCACTATCATTAGCTCTGAGCACTCTGGCTCCTAAACCACATGCCGGATTGGAGGAGGAACAGAAATAGCAGGGGGATTTTAGTCGGTTCCGAGGCTTGAGAGCCCAGAGCAGACAAAAGTTTGGCTAACGTTGGTGTCTGAAGTAGCCTCTGCACCACTCGATCCACGTCCATGTCAGACAAGCTCCTTGAGGACCGAGAAGATGGGACCGATGAAGCTACAGATTGTAGTATTGGTGATTTCAATATTGGAGTTACCGGTTCCAGTACTGGGGACTGGCTTCTTACAATGACAACTGTTGGCTCCGAAGTCAGTGACGCCAAAGTTGTTTGTTTTTCAGGCTTAGATGAACTGGTAGAGTTTGCTGGCTCCGAAGATCCAGTAGTGGAAGACTTTTTTAAGGACTTGGAATGACTGGACTGACCTTCATCCAATTGTTCCTGAAAGGAAGACTTTATTAAACGTCTAACCACTAGTTTGTTCCTTCTCTCATGCAAAACATGTGAACTAAATGAGTGGCAGATGGAACAAGTCTCCTGAAGGTGTAATGCACCCAAACAATACACACACTCCGTGTGCATATCTTTTATGGACATTTTCTGTCCACATTTACATTTCTTAAATCCTGACTTGGATTGCTTAGCCTCTTTATCCTTATCCTGAGACATTTTTCCTATTCAACAACAACACACACACACACACACACACACACACACACACACACACACACACACACACACACACACAAAGCTCACAAAAAAACGAGCTTCAGTCAAAGAGAAAAATTAGCCTTCTAATTTATACAGGCTAATGAACCAAGTAAGCTATATGTATAACTATACGTATATATATATATATATATATATATATATATATATATATATATATATATATATCTATATTACACACTAAGCCAAAAGATATATATATATATATTTTTTTTCACAGTACACAATTAAGTCAAACAAATTATCTAAACTGTAATTATTTCTAAATATTTTCAAACTGTCACACACAATTTAGAAAATTATGACTTTTCACACTAACTAGCTAAGGAATAGGGAGATTTTAAAGCCTAAATAGAAAAACACTCACAAGGAAGAGAGAAGCAAGATAGCTAAGAATATATAGATACTAGTGGTAGCGCTAATTTACAACAACAAGAAAACAAAAACCTTAATATAATAAATATATGTAAATACTTAGAAAAATCAGATTCACTGTCCTGAGCTGGTGAATCGCTCACGATCTGTTGCAGTGGCAAATGAGATCTGAGGGAAGCACCAGTGCATCATGGGATAGGGAGTAGGCCTCGAGCTGGTTGAAGACCTCGAGCTTTTGCATTAGGCCAAATCGGAGCCGAGGATCAGCTCCAAACCCATCAGTAAGAATGAAAGGTGAGATAGAACAACTTCACATCATTACTTTCAGCTTCCGCAGTCCAAAGCATGGAGGTTATAGCTTGAACAGCAGGCTTCCTGCTATTGGTGTTATTAAGGAGGTTTTACTTTTATTTTGTCTAACAGTGTAATATAGGCCAATTTGGAAATAAACCTGTGCAGAAACTAGCTTTTTATATTTCTGTATTTCATTAGGTTTTGCATATTTCAAGTACATTTGGTTTATGGTTCACTGATTACTATTATAATTTATTAAGCTGATAAGTACATTGAAGTTTTATGCCTGTATGGTTTTGAATATTAGAATGAAGAGAATCTTGTTAACTGCCACAATTAAGTCCTAGACCCAGTAATGGAAATAATACGCTAATATAAAACAAAAACGCAACAGACATTAGGTCCTCTGAGTCTTGACGCAAAAGCCAAAATCAGGAGAATTTAGAAGTATCAATGTAATGCACTTAAAAGTTAATAGGACAACAGTTTCTACATCAGTGTGCATCATCTGAACAATAAGAAGTAAGAGATTTAATATCCGGCATTATTGAGTAACTACAGCCATTAGAGTTATGAGAAAGTCAAACTTGTAGGCAGGACAGGGTAAAAAAAGGGGGGGGGGGGTTGATCTAGCATTCACTTGGGGGAATCTACTTTGCTGTATAAATGGGCTGGCATGCAAGTTGCGACATACTGGGTATACCGTTTAGTTATTTGTATGGTAAATGCTTCTCTGTTAAGTGTGTTAAGATAAATTGTTTTCATCGGTCCCATTTTCTCTGTCCCCAAGGAGCTTGTCTGACATGGATGTGGATCAAGTGGTGCAGAAGCTAAATCTTTGAATCAGTTATGTATTATTCTATAGATTTTTATTTGAAGCTCTTCATGGAGCAGTGGTCAGGTCTGTATACATTTTGATGACTTGCCCACCTTTTTTGTTAGCAACTGGGAGAATGACTAAAGCTGACACCATACAACCGTAGTTTAAGCAGATAAATGACATATCAGTGTATGCAGCAGCAGATCAGTAGGCAAGCATAGTTATACTTTGTTATGGCTGGATTTTGCACATCAGTAAATGGGGACCAAACTCTCATTTGGAATGGTATCTGAAGTAATAATAATAATCCTTCTTTTTTAGTAGGCTGCAGCAAACCAAGAACACAGTTTATATTTCGGAAGGTAGAAGATTACAGTTGTGCAATATCCACAAAGCCTTTCAGAAGGGAATGCAAATGTAAAACTATTTTCTGTTAAGTAAAAAAAAAATGTTGTTAGTATTGACTCTAGGTGCAAACAAACATCTGTAGCACCTATTAGATATGTAACTACATATAATTTAAGGACACCCGCTGTTAGAAAAATTATATCTGATAATTGGGTCATCTTGATGGCATCAGATGAACTAAGAAGTTTATTGGGACCTAAACCCAATTTCTCTTATAAGAATATGAGGACCCTTAAGAGTTCACTATGCTACAAGGACTTTGAGAGGACTACACCTGTATCTACTATAGTGAAATATGGTACTCACAAATGTCACAACTGTTCTTGTTGTGATGACATTTGTAGTACAGAAAATGATACGTTTGTGCATCCTATCAATGGTAGGACATTTAGTTTTAGAGTAGCAGGTACATGTATTACTACCCATGTGGTTTACTTGGCTACCTGCCAGGCATGTAATGCTTTCTATGTAGGCAAAACTACCCGCAGGCTTAAGGACAGGATGACTGAACATAAGTCAGAAATTAGGAGATGCTATGACAGGAATGCACTATTCAAACATATAGAGGAATTTGGTCAGCAGCATTTTTTTAGGTTTAGAATTATTGACCACGTTACACCTACACCTAGGGGAGGGGACCTAAATAATCACTTAGAAATTAAAGAATATGAATGGATCTTGAGACTTATGAGTGATTCAAAACCAGGCTTGAATAGCCAAGTCAGTCTCAAACCTATTTTAGTCAAATTAAGTAGAGCTAATCTCTCTTAGCCTGAAGTTTTATCTAAATATATATATTTTTTAAAGTTTTATTAAAGTATTTCAAGTTTTTGTATTAAGTTTTTTAAAAAAAGTTTTTTTTAAATGTTTCTTTAAAATGTTTTTGTGATTTGGATGACATATCATGTGATTTTGGCTGCATGTCATGTGATATATTTGGACCTATATATAAAGAGCTGGTTCTATGCATTGTTTTGTATTGAGAAAGGATTGTATCCGAAAGCTTTACTTATATAAAGTGTTTATCCAGTGGTTTCCTGCCTTGTTCTTTGCAGAATGACTAAAGCTGACACCATACAACCGTAGTTTAAGCAGATAAATGACATTTCAGTGTATGGCAGCAGCAGATCAGTAGGCAAGCATAGTTATACTTTGTTATGGCTGGATTTTGCACATCAGTAAATGGGGACCAAACTCTCATTTGGAATGGTATCTGAAGTAATAATAATAATCCTTCTTTTTTAGTAGGCTGCAGCAAACCAAGAACACAGTTTATATTTCGGAAGGTAGAAGATTACAGTTGTGCAATATCCACAAAGCCTTTCAGAAGGGAATGCAAATGTAAAACTATTTTCTGTTAAGTAAAAAAAAAATGCTGAGTAGCAGGATGAATTAAAACCGCTAGACCTTATTTCCAAAATCATATGGCCCTTATTTTCTTGCTGGGATTACAAATTATGAGACTGTTTCGATAACAGTTCTGTTGCCTCTGAAGGTATTGTCATGGTTGATGACAGCCAGATTCATAATATTTCAGCAGACCTGAGCAAGGGTAGAGAAGGTAGGCAGATGGATATTAAGGAAGGCTTGATAAGGCAGTAAACAGCTTTTGCAGTAGTGAGGTAACTCCTGCAGATATATGACTGAGGACCAACAGTGGTCAGTGGGGGGGTTATCAAAGCAAAAATATACTTTAAAAATGATCAAAACACAGTAGGTTTAGGTTAAGGCACTTTAATCTTGCAGCAAGGAGACAAAACCGTGCTAATACAGAGTTTGTCTAACCAGAAACAGGAAATGCATTCATTTTTATAGGTTATCAAATGAATCCTGTCCTACCATGCTGACGTAACAGATTACCACCTTTTCATCATCATCTGCTGACTATCTTTCCCATGATTTTCTGCTGATTTAAACAATTTTTGTGTGAAACTTCCTGAGGAAAACAACATGGCCTTGGTTACTTTCAGTTGGATACTTGTTATGTTACATTCAAGATACTATAGCTGAATCAAATACAATGCTAGCAGTTCATTTTTCTAATAATCCTTTGTCTACCTTATCTCTGAATTACTGCAGCTGCAGAGGTTCCCATCCTGTGAACAAGGCTGCTTGTCTAAAATCATTACATTTATATTGTTCATTCATATGCTTCTGACCTAGCAGATAAACACCTGCTTCTCAAGTACATTTCCACAAGGCTTAAACAAGAATATTGATGTGCTAGCAGTTACTAGGTCAGAGAGCAACTTACAAGTTTCAGTAAGCATGCTGCAGTTTTAGGAAAGCATATTTTCAGTCTCATATGAAACTCAATTTATATAAATCACAGTGCATGAAAAATAGAATGAAAAGCATATTAAAAACACTTGATTATTAATTTGGCATTAAGCATACACACATTAATACATATTTTTCTAACATCTCCCTCCTGTTAATACTTTTTATTCTATTTTCAAAAAAAGGATAAACAGCTTGTTTCTTTTCCTAACCTCTTCCATTTAGGATTTGCAGTTAAGAAAGTCATTCAGTTTAAACTTTTATGAAAGTGTCTCGCATTCTAGCAGTTCTTCAAATTCAGTACTTTGATACATAGTCTCAGATATGGATATATCTATGAATTCTTTAATTAATTTCTTCATGCAGGAGATTCCACAACAAATACAAACTCCTATTAGGAGTAAACCTACCCCAATAGCAATCAATATGTTCATAAAGATGGAGCCCCACCCCCCGAAGGCATTCTGAAAAAACTCTGTCAGAGGGTTTGGGCCTGGTTTGGTCATGGCCGACACTTGCTGAATCACCTCGAGATGGTCGTTGATTTCATGCTGATGGTCAGTAATGAACGCACAGCACTCTTCTTTGATTAAAGTGCAAGTTCCGCCTCTCGCCGCTAGGGTGAAGTCAAGAGCCATTCGGTTTTGAAGCACCACAGTTCTCATGGCATTCAGTTCATCAGTTATCAGTTCAAGGGCAGAAAAAGTTGCATTACTCATTATTTCGAGAAGTTTGGACAGTTTTCGCAGCTCCCATATTGATTTAACTCCGCCATACATGGGTGATATACCTGCCCAGGATATAACAGCATCATTCAAGTCCATGTGCACAAGTTTGGTTCCCACATTACGATGGTCTTTCCACCCCGCTTCGATTCATCCCACTGGATTCTCAGGTTTCTTAACAGTCTTCTTGGTTACATCTTGAGTATTTCGAATACTCCCCTGAGGCAAAACTGCAGTGTGTCGGATGGCCGGAACCAGGTATCCCAAAAAAACAACTGCCAGACCAATTCTCAGGTAACTATTTATATGCCTTTTTACCACATACAAAATAACAGTCCTCTACCTTTGTCATTACCTTGTTACGAAATGACTGCCCTGCATGAAACATTTTCCTATCTATCACTGACAACTGTTTGAAAAGTATAAGATTATGCTGTACCTAATCAAGAGTTTTATGCATAGATTTCAAAAATGAGTCATAATCTGTACTACAAGATCCGCTTAAATCATTTGGTTTTCTATAACATTTATACTGTACAGTAACATTGCATTTACTCCATCCAACTTGGATGGAGTCATTTTTATAAAAACATACAATTCCTTTTTGTGTTACAGACAAATACAGTGCTACCTTATCTTGTGCTTTAATAGCGACTGTGTCAAAAACCAGATTTTCCCAGGTCTCATTGACCCCCTAGGGGGATAGCAGTCATTAACAAACCCCCATATGCTGTTGGTATGGCCGTACAGACCCAGCAGTTCGAAACATTGAAAGTCTCTGCATATACACGTGTAATTGCCTGATAAGTGTTAAAGTTCGGATGCCAGTCTATGTTTGGTTCATTACGTCTAATCAGTTCAACCTTTGTGGCAGGAAAAAAGTACAGCCACAGCAAAAAGAACAGTGTGATCAATATTGCAATAAAAACAATCATACAAGTTTTTTGAAGTTGCTCAGTGTCTCTACTCACTCTGTATCTGGCCATTTTGTTCTTGTTGTGCAACAGTAACAAAGTTTTTGTCTAGTTCAAAGTTTTTAACCAGTTTACAGTGCTTCAAATGAATCCAGGAAGCTCGCTCCGCAATTTTGACTGCAGTGGGTGTTGACAGCAGTACCTGGTATGGACCTTCCCACTTCGGAGAGCTCCAATTCTTACGTTTCACAATCTTCACCCAGACCCAGGTGCCTGGGGCTACTGGTGCTTCCGATTTCGATTGCTCTTTATCTGAAACAGAATTTAACTGCAAAAGTTTGTTATTCAAAAATCGCCTCATATATCCTGCAAGTGAACTGTCAGCCTCCTGCTCTGTAGACATGAAAGGTTTCCACTGAGGTGTATAATATGCCCTCCCAAACAAAGTTTCAAAAGGAGATGTTATGTGATCCTATCTTGCCTACATTCTGACTGATGGGTTCGGAGCCGATCCCTCGGCTACGACTCGGCACGCTTATGCTATAGAGCGAGGCCTCTAATTGGCTGAGCTATCTTTATCCCAGGATGCACCACCACTAATCCCCCAGATCTCATTTGCCGCTTACAGAGCTTGGACGTGGTCTCAACATTGGCTGGGCTAAGTACTGTATATATATTGTCTTTCCTGTCAGTATTTCTTTCACTTAAAACCAAAAGCTGTTTTAACGGCTATTTTTTGTGTACGAGTGTGTTTCTGCAAGTTTTCATTGATTTTTAGTAATTTTTCCTGTCAGAGAAGGTTCCGTTTGAGTTAGAGGGGCCTTCTCCTGTGGTTACTGCTTCTCAGTGCTTGTGTGTGGGTCAAGTACCCGTTTGAGTTAGAGGGTCTTGACCCTCCTTGTCTTTTTCCCTTTCTCTTTCTCTCTGTAAAAAAAAAAAAAAAAAAAAAAAAAAAGTTTTTTTCAGTTTAAAATATCTCAGTTACTGATATACTTATTTGTATCTTAAAGTCTACTGTTGTGGTCTGTTTTTTTACACAGTACTATGTCTAAGGAACATAAACCCTCCGGGTTTAAAAAGTGCACGAGGTGTGGGTTCAAAATGTCCATAACGGACGACCACTCCTCGTGCGTCTATTGTCTTGGCACCAAACATATCCAGGAATCGTGCAGTGTATGCCATGCGTTTTCCTCCCGAGTCCTCCAGGAGAGGAAAAACAAATTAATCCTCAAAGGATTAATCAAGCCTTCCTTTGAGGAGGCTTTGTCTTCCTCTCCTTCTCCTTCAAAAAAGAGGAAAGCGCCGGCTCCGACCAGTCAGTCGGATCCGACGGCTAAGGAGACTAAGCAGACTTCTCCATCGGCTCCACGGACTTCGGAGCCGAGGTCGGAACGGTCTGCCTCGATGCCTCCAGCCTCGACCCCTCTGGTTTTGGAGCTGAGGTCTGGGGCATCGAGAGGCGGGTCACCCTCATCGGCTCCACTGATATTGGAGCCGATAAGGGTCATCGGCTCAGACACTTCCCCCTCAGAGCCGAAGTCCTTATCGGCACCGAGGGAAATTTCTTTGAAGGTTTCCTCGGAGCCGATAATTGTTGAGTCCTTTCGGAGCCGGTCCCCGAGCCCTTCGGAGCCGATGGAGAAATCGGTTTGGGCCCGATCGGTATCCTCGAGATCTTCTAGGATGTCTGATTCGGACATCGACAGGGTGCTCCTTCGACTCTTCTAGTCTCCGGTGTTCCAAAAGATGGTTTCGGCTCCAGCCCATTTGGCTTCAGAGCCGATGGTCCACTCCCTTACTGTACTTCCTCCTCCAACAGCTTCGGCACCGTTGGAGCAGGTGTTGGTGGAACCAGTGGAGGTGTTAGGGTCAGGCCTGACCCTTGCTCCGACTCCGGCTCCTGGGTCAGAGTTCAGTGCACGGACTTCTTCCTTCAGCCCTGGGGGGGAGGCTTCGGGATTGATACCTTTGGTCCCAAGTCTCCCTCTTGGTGCGTCGGCGGCGGGAGTACCGTCCACTGTCGTGGCCACGGAGGGGGGACCTTCCCAGGATTCTGGTGGTCCTGCCTTCAGGGCTATGAGGAGTGCTCTAGCCAAATCTTCATTTTTCTTGGATTCTCAATTAAAAATTTATCTCAATAGGGTCAGTGCTCACATCAGCAACACCCAAGAGTTAATCAATGAAGTATATAAGATTACTTGGAATAGTGACTGTTATTGGGTGACCATTGATGTCAAATCTTTATATACAAACATCAATATTAGATGGGGACTTGATGCTATTCTAAACATGTTAGGTGAAGGTCCTAGGACTAGTTTTTTGATTTCCTTGTTAGAATTTTGTTTGACCCATAACTATTTTGTGTTCAATGATGAGTATTTTTTACAAACAAAGGGGACGGCTATGGGAGCTGCATATGCTCCCAATTATGCTGTGATATACATGGATTTTTTTGAAAAAAAGTTCATTTATCCCACAGAATTTTTTAAACATAAGGTCATCTTGTACAAGCGGTTCATTGATGACCTCATTTTCATATGTAAGGGGGATATATTTGAATTCTGTGAATTTTTTGAATTATTGAATACTAATGAACATAATCTATCTTTTTCCTATGAGGTCAATCGAAATCAAATCAATTTTTTGGATCTGACCCTGTTTGTAAGAAATAACATTATTGAATTTAGACCTTACAGAAAGGATACATCAGTAAATATGTTTTTGCATGCTACGAGCATGCATCCTCCCCATTTATTGAAAGCCTTGCCCTATGGAGAATTTAAAAGAACATATCAACACACTAGCATAGAATCTGAGTTAGATTATGAGTTAAATGAGGTGTTCCTAAGGTTGTGTGAAAGAGGATATGATAAAAAGCAATTACTGAAAAGCATGAATGATGTTATGAACAAGCATAGAATGTCTAGAAAGTCTCAAATGGATTTTTTGGGTTTGACCAAAAGAGATAGAGATGTGGAAAATATATTTTTCGTAACTAAATACACAGCTTTTTCTGAAATATTTGTTTCTTTAATTAAAAGATTCTGGTATCTAGTTAGCGAGGATGATTCCATAGGTGAGCTTTTTCCACGTCATATTATATTTTCATATAAAAAGGGAAAGAATTTAAAAGAAATATTAAATAATAATCTTTCAATAAAAAGAACTGCCTATGCTGTTAATGTGGGTTCATTTAGATGTAATTCATGCAGTATATGTGATAGAATAATCAATGTTAGATCTATTAATAACATCAATCATAACCCAAAGCACTATTTTAATTGCAAATCTATTGGTGTTGTTTATATACTCGGTTGTAGTTGTAATAATATATGGTACATTGGGCAGACAAAAAGAATGGTTAGAATCAGAATCTTAGAACACTTAAGGGACATTAAAAATTCAAATTTATGTAGTCCAGTTGCTAAACACTTTTTTGAGACACATGAGGGGAAGGTAGATTGTTTAAAATTTAGCATACTAGGCAAGCCTTTTTGTATTAGGGGTGACAATATTTGTGACAAACTATTAGAACTTGAAACTAGGATGATTTTGAAGTTTAATACTTTAAAACCTTTTGGTCTTAATTTAGAATTGGGTATCTGACCAATTAATTAATAAATACACTAAATATAATTTTGATATTTATATTATATTTCATAATGTCTATAAATTATATTAAATTATATTAAAACAACAAAATAATGAAATTATATATTTAGTAAAATATGTGTATATGCACATACATAAATATATTTTTTATATAAAAAATTTTTTGCAGTAAGTATTGTGATATCACTTTAAAAATATGTATTTAAAATTTTCCCTCATTTTTTTGAATTTAATTGCATAATTAATTGAACAATTGATGTAATTAATGTATATAAAAACTGCTATTGTTCTGTATTGAATTGTGATCCATTGAAGGCGAAATGCCGAGGTACCAGGTCTTGTGGAGATAAAGGAGTTTATTGCTGCTAAGTATTGGCTGTTTGGTGTGTTTTTTTCTACTATTTTTTCCAGTATTGTTTGGTTACACTCTTCATTGGCTACCTCCACAGTTTCCCCAGCTCCTTCCCTACATTTGGAGACTGGGTCGTTGGCAGTTCCCCTGTCCACAGACAGCGGAGCCCCTGGGCCTCAGGTTACCCCCGCTGGGGTTTCTCCCTCTCCTGGAGGTCCTTCTGAAGCCTCTTCGGAAGAACCTCCCAGGAAGAAAACGTGCAAGAGGAAGCACGTTGACTTCCCTGACGAGTCTTTGACATCTGACACCGATCTCGATGATGCAGAGGGGTCCCTTAAGTCGTCCTCGGATGATGTCTCCTTTGCAGACATCCAGGAAGCCCTAAAACAACGAGGCGGCTGGCAGTCCAAACCTCCCTCTGCTGATGAGTCGGTGTTCCTGAAGGCCTTCGAGGCTCAGCCCTCCGCCTCCTGGGTGTCTCCGCCCTTCGACGAGCTCTTGGATTTGATCTGTCAATGGGCGTGGGAACACCCGGACTCTGTGGAACCGGTGCCCGCTCGTCCAAACAAATTTCTTTCGGCGCCCCCAGATAGAGAGTTCCTTACAAAAGGTGTGGCTGTGGACGCTATGGTGGTGGCATCTGCTACGCAGCAGGATGTAGCAGAGGCTTCTACGTCCGTCCATCCTCCTAATAAGGAGTCTAGGAGCATGGATCGGTACGGCAAGCGCACCCTAAGTTCAGTGGCCTTTACTCTGAGGTCTTTAAACTACCTGACGCACTTTACAAGATTCCAGAGGGATCTGATTAAGGAACTATCCGATACCCTCTTAGGTAACCTGCCTGAGGAGCTGGCCCAGATGGTTGGATCTCAGCTGGCTACAATGTCATCCATTTCGAACTCGTCCATGAGGCTCATTTCGTATGCGGCCGAAGGGGCGAGTAGAGCGGCGGGTACAGGCATTGCTCTATGGAGACAAGCCTGGCTCCGCCTGTGTCATTTCGCGGAGGCCTTCAAGTCTTCATTCGCCGACGCCCCCTTTGATGGGTCCTCCCTGTTTGGGCCCAAGGTGAAAGACACACTTACCTGCTGTGAACAGGAGGGTAAGACTCTGACTGCCGTAGGGGCACGATTTTCCACTCCCTTTTGGCCTTATCCCAAGGCTAAAAGAGGAGGGAAGATGTGGTTCCGGAGATCGCAGAAGTCTTACCCCTCTCAGCAGGAAGGTTCCCCCTCCAGAGGCAGAGGAGGGGGAAATTCATCAGGAAGACGCCGTCCCAGAGGCGGCAGAGGCCCCTGCAACACTGGAGACCGCTAGTCCTTTCGTGGCTCTTCAGCTTTTCATAGTCCCTGAGGGATTGCCCGACTGTGCTGCTCCGGAGCCAGTCGGGGGTCGTTTTTCGAAGCACCTAAAGGCCTGGGAAGGGATCACTCAGGACCGATGGGTGCTTCAAATTATCGCCGGAGGTTACTCCATCCCATTCTGTTGTCCCCCCCTCTCAGTCCAAAAGAATCCCGGACCCGCCACCCAGTCAACGGGATACCGCAGCCATAGAAATTTCAAAACTGCTGCAAAAGGAGCCATCCAACCGGTCCCGCAGACCAGATCGGATTAGGGACTTACTCAAGATTCTTTTGGGTGCCAAAAGAGAACGGGGACTTGAGGCCCATTTTGGACCTAAGCAACCTAAACCGTTCAGGCAAGAAGTACAAGTTCCGAATGGTCACTTTACAAACCATTCTCCCATTGTTGGAGAAAGGTGTTTGGATGTGCTCCATAGACCTCAAGGACGCGTATTACCATATCAAAATACATCAAACGTCCAGGAGACACTTGCGCTTCAGCCTAGGAGGCAGTCATTTTCAGTTCCGTGCGCTGCCCTTTGGTCTCACCACAGCCCCCAGGGTGTTCACCAAATGCTTGGCAGTAGTGACTGCTCACTTGAGGAGTCTAGGATTCCAGGTGTTTCCGTACCTAGACGACTGGCTTCTAACTGCCACCTCCAAGTATCTACTTCTACGGAGCCTGCAAGCCACAACATCACTGGGCAATTCCCTCGGAATCACCTTCAATTGGCCAAAGTCTGTATTACGGCCATCTCAAAGAATAAGATTCATAGGGGCAGAGATAGATTCAAACCAGATGCGGGTCTATCTACCTGCAGACAGAATTCAGATCATACAAAATCAGGTTCGAGCCTTACTCCCCAGGTCCAAAGCCCCAGCCAGAATGGTCATGCAGCTATTGGGTTCGATGTCTGCCACAGTTCTGCTAGTTCCCTTGGCAAGGTTACACATGAGAATCCACCAGTGGCTTCTTTCAACTCAGTGGTCCTTTCAGGAACTCCCTCTCAGTCATCTAATATGGATCACACAATCTTGCAGACGGGACCTTCGCTGGTGGCTAGAGTCTTTGACCACGGACGCCTCCCAGATGGGGTTGGGGGGGCATTCCCTGGGCAGGTCAGTCCAGGGCAAATGGCATCCAGAGGAGACGCCTCTCCACATCAACATTCTAGAAATGAGGGCAGTACTCCTGTCCCTCCAAGCCCTTCACGATTACCTCCCTCAGGGCGTAATTGCTATTCACTCAGACAACATGTCAGTTGTCTGGTACCTGAACAAACAGGGAGGGACCAAATCCTATCCTCTTTGCAGGGAAGCAATGAGAGTCTGGGAATGGGCAGTCTCGACCAAACGCTTCCTAGTGGCTACTCACATACCGGGCAAGTCCAATGTGATAGCCGACAGATTGAGCAGGACCATCCTCTCTCCTCACGAATGGTCTCTGAATATGTCAGTTGCAAGTCAGATTTTCAGCGAATGGGGAGTTCCGTGTTGCGACCTCTTCGCGACTCCTCTGAATGCGAAGTGCAAAGATTTTTTCTCCCTAACCCTGGTTCCGGGGAAGAGCCCTATGGACGCCTTAGTCCATCCTTGGCCCACCGGCCTGCTTTATGCCTTCCCTCCAATTCCTCTCCTACCCAGGGTAATTCAAAAGGCATCTCTCTTAGGGAGCAAGATGATCTTAATTGCTCCTTATTGGCCTCGTCAAGTCTGGTTTCCCTATCTTCGGAAACATGCTCTGGAAGGTCCATGGTTCCTGGACCAGGTCCCAGACCTACTGATTCATCAGTCGGGACGACTACACCAGTCCCTACACACATTAAAATTGACGGCATGGCTCCTCCTCTTCCGACTATAGTCAGGAGACATGCACTGGACCCAGATGTGGTGCACATATTGTCTTCAGCCCACAAGTCTACTACGAAGAAACTGTATTCTAGCAAATGGAAAAGGTTTGCTATCTGAGCTCAACTCCGGGGCCTGGACCCCATTTCTACTCCCGTGGCAGAAGTACTCAAATTCCTGACCTCTCTTTTCAACCAAGGCTCTTCTGTTTCTACCATCAAAGTACAATTGGCAGCGATTTCTAATTTTCATGAATCCATAGACCCACCTTTAATGAGCAACAGGTTGTGTAAGACCTTCTTGAAAGGTGCTGCTCTATTAAGACCTCCAATTTCTCATCCTGCACCTCCATGGGATCTCGATATAGTATTATGTGCCTTGACTTCTTTCCCCTTTGAACCGGCGGCTACCTGTGATCTGAAGTTTCTATCATGGAAGACAGCCTTTCTAGTGGCAATTACTTCAGCCAGAAGGGTTTCAGAACTTCAAGCTTTGTCAGTGAAACCCCCGTACTTGGTTTTTCATACAGACAGGGTATCCCTCAGACCAAATCCTTCTTTTGTTCCTAAAGTCTGTTCTACTTTATGCTTGCAACAGTCGTTAGAGCTCCCAGTTTTTTTCCCAAAATACTCCAATAAAGCGGAGTTTATTTTCCACACACTAGATGTCCACAGGCAGTTACGTTTTTATTTGGATAGGACCAAACAATCAAGGAAGACAGATCAGCTGTTTGTGTCCTTTGCAGAAAACAAATTGGGCAACCCAGTCACGAAGGTCACTATTGCCAAATGGATCAGGGACTGTATTACTCAAGCTTATATTTATTCTAACAGAGAGCTTTCCACCTCTGTTAAGGCTCATTCTACAAGGGCTATGACTACTTCGGTAGCATTTCATTCTAAGCTTGCTATTGGTGACATTTGTGCTGCGGCTACATGGTCTTCCCCGCACACCTTCATTTCTCACTACAAATTAGATGTGGCATCTAGAGGACGAGCTTCATTTGGTTCCACAGTGCTCAGGAGTGTTTTCCAATGAGCCACCCGGGATTTAGGCGCTAGGGACGCTGTCCCATCAGTCAGAATGTAGGCGAGATAGGATCACATAACATCTTTTAGTTATGTACTCACCATAACTTCAGATGTTTGGGATCCATCTCGCCTACATTCCTAATAACCCACCCTCCTTCCCCCTTTCTTGGAGATCAGAGGATATCAGAAGGTCCGGATCCTGTTGTTTCATCTTGAAACATCTAACAATGTTATATAAACAAGCTGTGCATGTGTGCATGAATGCGGACAAACAAGATCTGGGGGATTAGTGGTGGTGCATCCTGGGATAAAGATAGCTCAGCCAATTAGAGGCCTCACTCTATAGCATAAGCGTGCCGAGTCGGAGCCGAGGGATCGGCTCTGAAACCATCAGTCAGAATGTAGGCGAGATGGATCCCAAACATCTGAAGTTATGGTGAGTACATAACTAAAAGTTAATCCCTTTACATTTGGAACAGTTCTCATGCTCAACAGTGCTAAAGGCACAGTGCACCCAATTTTTTTGTGTCTCTTCTATCAATTTCCTAAGTTTATTCTTCAGTACCCCATTGTGCCTCTCTACTAGCCCTGCAGATTGAGGGTGGTATGCACAGTCGTTCTTTAATGATATTCCAAAATAACGACTGAGTTGCTGGATTGTTTGGTTCACGAAATGTGTCCCGTTATCACTATAAATCTTTTCCGGTATACCAAATCTGGGTATAATTTCTTTAACAAGGACCTTTGCAACAGTAGCTGCATCTGGATTTTTAGTTGGAAACGCTTCTACCCATTTGGAAAACATGTCTATAATAACAAGGCAATACTTCTTATTCTCACATTTATTCAATTCTATAAAATCCATACAGATAGTATGGAACGGATATGGTGGTGGTGTAGGAAAATTCCCTCGCTTAGGCTTCAATGCCCCTTGTGCATGATGCTTGTTACAAACATGGCATGCTGCACAAAAATTTTTTGTATAGTTTGTAAACCCATAGGTTGTAAACACTCGATTCACTAACTGTACCATCCCCCATGTAGAGACATGACTCTGCCCATGGCTCAACAACGCTGCATATCTAAACAAATTAGATGGCAAAATCGGTTTCTTTTCCTTGGAGATGTACAGTCCCTTTTCGAGGATTGCTCCTCGTTTTATCCACTTTTGTTTCTCAATATTTGTAGTAAGTGTCTGCATTGTTTTTAACATTTCTAAATCTAAAGTCTCTGAGGGCTGTAATTCCAAACTCAAAAGAAAAGTTTCTGCGGCTGAGGCTGCCTGCTTTGCAGCTGTATTAGCCCATGCATTACCTTTTGAAATTCTATCCTGTTGTTTTGTATGAGCTACGCATTTGCAAATAGCTACATGTTAAGTTGTCAATCTCACCTTCATTCTTGCTTGATGGGTTCGGAGCCGATCCCTCGGCTCCGACTCGGCACTTGCTAAGCTCGAGAGTCACTTTTACCAGCTCGAGGCAGCCCCATATCCCATGATGCAAGGCGGTAAGTACCCAGATCTCGTTTGCCGCTTCGCTTATGAGGTCCTCCTTTTACCAGCTCCTGGTAAGTGATTCGCTTTATTGATATTAAAGCCCCTTTTTGTTAAAAAAAACTTTTATTGTTAGTTATAAGTTTATTATTTAGATTTCCTGACAGAAAATCCCTGTCTCTTTTAATATTTTTAGTCAAACTTTACCCATCCCATCCCTCCCTGTTAGGGTGTGTGTGTGTTTGTTTTTAGGAATACCTTTGGTATTTTCTTTAATTTAAATTTTTGACTGGTGTGTGTGTGTGTTTTGTGAAGCACCATGTCAAAGGAGAGGGTCTCAGGTTTTAAGAAGTGTGACTCGTGCTGTCAGAAGATGTCTCTGACAGACGGTCACACTTCTTGCCTGTATTGCCTGGGGCCTCTTCACCTGCAGGACTCCTGTGCTATTTGTCATTCCTTCAGCCAGAGAGTCCTGCAGGAAAGACAACAAGCTGATACTTAGGGGCCTTCTTAAGCCGGAGGGCTCTCCGGCTAAGTCGGCTCCATCAAAATCAGCTAAATCTTCCAAGGCCCAGGCTTCTGTGTCTAAGCCTGCGGCCTCGGCTCGACTTCGTTCGAGTCGAGATCGGCTCGGCTGGAGCGATTCTGGCTTAACAGCCTTCGGCACCGATGGCTATCGGTGCCGAATCTGCATCGACCACTTGTGTCGGCTCCGATCGGTTCCGACCCCATGTGGCACAGGCATCGGTGTCGGCTCCGATCGGCTCCGACACCGTTACTTTGGTGGCTGTATCGGCTCCGGCTGGAGCCGATACATCGAGGCTTCCTGTCGGCTCCGAGAAGTCGGCTCCGACAGGATCTATAGTATCGGTTCTGATGGCTCATTCCAGGAAGAGGTCGAGGTCTCCTTCCTTGGAGCCGATACTTTCGGCTCCGGCTTCACCTCTTCTTCGAACGGAGCCATCGGAGCCGATCTTCAAGGTCATCCAGACTGTCAGATCATGACCTAGAGAGAGTGGTCAGTAGATTACTTAAGTCACAGGTACTGGCCCAAATGTTACATAGTCCGTCTCAACAGACGACTGTTGGTCCACACCCCGTTACAGTTCCTCCTTCAACTCTATCCCAGAGCTTGGAGTTGGGGTCTTCGGGAATGGTTACTGCTACGGCTGGAGGACGGATACCCCTTCTGTTCCTTCAGCCTCTACTCTTATCTCCTCTTGAGACCTTCCTTAGAGGGATTCGGTGGTCGGGCTTCCATGGTCTCCTCCGAGGGGTGAGTGGCATCGGACCCTTGTCCGAACCCGCTCTTCCCTTGGAGCCTCGGCCTTGGTGAGCTCGGCTCCGACATCTGCCTCAGAGACTTCCCTTCGGTGGTCCCTGGGTTCCTAGCTCTTGAATGGGTTCTCTCGGACCTGCCTGGGAGGGAGCATTCGAGGTGATGAAGAGTGTGCTGGCCACTGGTATCAGTCAGCAGTCTGTTCCGTAGCTCCTCCCTCTATAGTACCTGTTGACATCTCTGCCACTTCTCTTGCTACAGGACCCAGAGATCCTCCGCCTCAGGTTTCCCCATTGGGAATTTCCCCTCTTCCGAGGATTCTCCTGATGTTTGGGAGATCCTCCTAGGAAGAGGACTTGTAAGAGGAAGCATGTAGACTCCCTGAGTCTGTCACTTGGATACTGACTTTGATGAGTCAGAGGGATCCCTAGATCCCCTCTGAGGATGTCTCCTTCTCAGACATCCTAGAACTCCTTAAACAGAGGGAAACTGGCCCACCAACAATCCCTCTGAGGATGAGTCAGTATACCTAGAGGCGTTTGGATCTCGGCCCTCCACCTCCTGGGTGTCTCCGCCTTTCGACCCCTTATGCAGGTTATTGCACGGCGTGGGCAGCTCATGACTCTGTAGAGCCAGTCCCTAGGAGGCCTTCAAAATTTATCACTGCCCGTGTGACAAGCAATTCCTCACTAAGGGTGTCCGCTGATGCCATGGTGGTGGCTGCGGCCACCAAAAGGAACTTGCAGATCCTTCCGTGCCCGTCCATCCTCCTAATAAGGACTCTAGGACCATGGATAGATGCGGTAGCGGATGTTTTCCTCAGCGACCTTTGCTGCGTTGCTGAATTACCTATGTCACTTCACCAGACTCCAGAGGGATATCCTTAAGGAGCTGGGTGAAGTAGTTCAGGATCCTACAGCTGCAGGGGCTCAAGAAAAAAATTGCTTCGCAGCTAGGAACCCTCAATTCCATTGCAAACTCCTCCATGCGGCTAATATCTTATGCTGCGGATGGAGCGAGTAGAGCCGCAGGTACAGGTGTGGCTCTTAGACGCCAAGCCTGGATGCGGCTATGTGATTTTGCGGATCCCTTTAAGGCGTCCTTCACAAATTCTCCCTTTGATGGGTCAGCTTTGTTTGGCCCTCAGGTGAAGGAAACCTTGACCAGGTGCGAACAGGACGGCAAGACTCTTTCTGCTGTTGGAGTCCGTTTTTCCACCCCTTCTAGACCTTATCCCAAAGGACAGAAAGGTGGGAAAATGTGGTTCCGTAAATCCCAAGGAGTCACACCGGATTCACGTGGTCAGTTTACCCCTAGAGGCAGAGGGGGTAACAACAGACGCGCTCTAGAGGCAGAGGGGTCCAAAAACCAGGGAAACAGAGAGCCTCTCTCTGACAAGCCCTTTCAGCATCCCTGAGATGTTGCCCGGCTGTCCCTCCTTGGAGGCAGTCGGGGAAGATTATCACTGTACCCAGAAGCCTGGCATTCCCTCACTCAAGACAGATGGGTACAGTCGATCATATCCAAGGGTTACATAATTCCTTTCGAGGAAAGTCCCTTCCCTCAAATTCCCTTCCAGATGTACCACCGGTCTAAGGGAAATTGCAGAGTTAGAAGTCTCAAAACTACTGCAAAAAGAGCCATTCAGCCAGTTACAATAGACCATTCAGAGCCGGAATCTACTCAAGGTTCTTTTGGTCCCCAAAAGACGGGAGACTGGAGACCAATATTGGATCTCAGCAGACTCAACAAGTCTGTCAGGAAGACAAGATTCGAATGGTCACTCTTCAGTCAATTCTGCCCTTCTTACAGAAGGACAACTGGATGTGCTCAATAGATCTTCAGGATGCGTACTATCACATCAAAATTCACAGACGCTCCAGGAGATTTCTCCGCTTCGGCTGGGGTCCAGTCATTTCCAGTTCAGAGCCCTGCCCTTTGGTCTCACTACAGCCCCAGAGTGTTCACCAAATGCATGGCAGTGGTCACGGCTCACCTGAGACGTCAAGGATTCCAGGTGTTTCCGTATCTCGACGACTGGCTCCTGTCAGCCACCACCAGGCATCAGCTTATACAAGCCAGGGATTACACAATAAACCTTTGTTCTCATTTGGGCATCTCAATCAACTTTGAAAAGTCATCCTTATCGCCCTGCCAGTCTATTACCTTCATAGGCAAACTTAAACACTGTTCGGATGTCAGCTACCCTTACAGAACAAAGAGTTTCAGACATTCAGAGTCATGTCAGGATCATTCTGGCCAACAAGAAAGTACAGGCCAGAATGGTTCTAAAGGTATTAGGTCTCATGGCTGCGGCCATTACTCTTCTTCCCTGGCTCGATTCTACATGCCTTCTTCAGTGGATGCTGTTCACACAATGGTCATACCAGCAACTTCCAATGCGTCACCAGATTCTGGTGACACAGACATGCAAAGAGCATCTTGCTTGGTGGATCACATCTCCTCAGGTTCACCAAGGCAGGTACTTTGTACCCCCATCCCCGATAGCCACTGTCACCACGGATGCCTCCCTGATCGGGTGGGGGTCATTATCAGGGCAGGATGGTTCATGGGACGTGGCAGCCGTTCGAGTACCATCTGCACATAAATGTCCTGGAGATGAGAGCAGTGCTTTTAACGTTGCAAGCCCTCAATGACTTTCTTCCCGTAGGGACAATTGCAGTCCACACAGACAACATGTCTGTAGTTTGGTATATCAACAAACAGGGCGGAACCAAGTCCTACCCCTTGTGTCGAAGCTCAGACTATGGCAATGGGCGATCTCCTCTCATCGGTTTCTGGTAGCAACGCATATCCCTGGGAAAACCAACATTGTAGCGGACAGATTGAGCAGAGCTATTCTCATGCCTCACGAGTGGTCTCTCAAGCAATCTATAGCGGAAGAGATTTTTCTGGAATGGGGTCGTCCATGTTGCGATCTTTTGCTACTCCCCAAAACAGCAAATGTCCAGACTTCTTCAGCCTCTTCCCTCTATCAGGCCATCCCCAGAGACGCTCTGACCCAGGATTGGCCCCAGGGACTTCTTTATGCCTTCCCTCCATTTCCTCTGATCCCTCAGGTTATCCAGAAAGCTACCGTTTTGAGAGCCAAATTGATTCTCATTGCCCCTTACTGGCCTCGACAGGTTTGGTTCCCGTTCCTCCATCATCACCTTTTGGTGCAGCCGTGGCATCTGGACCCAGTGCCAGATCTTCTGATACACCAATCGGGTCAGCTGCACCGGTCAATCCCTTCTCTCAACCTCACAGCATGGTTGCTCCACTTCCTTCCTTAGCCAGGCTTCCTTTGATCTCTAACCCAGTTAGAGACATCATAGTAGCTTAGCTAAAATCCTCTACCAGGAGGATTTATACAAGCAAATGGAAACGTTTCTCTTATTGGGCTAAGGCCAAGAATATCGATCCTTTTACTGCCCCTGTTCAGGCAGTCCTGGACTTCTTAGCAGAGATTTTTCATGCAGGCTCCTCTTCTTCCACAGTCAGAGTTCAATTGGCTGCTATTTCCAATTTATATGTCGGGATAGCAGATCATAATATTATGTCCCATAGGCTCTGCAGGGCCTTCTTGAAAGGAATTTTCCTACTAAAACCTCCAATCAGGAATCCTCCTCCTCAGTGGGATCTAAATTTAGTGCTGACATCCTTGATTCTTCCCCTTGAGCCAGCTGCTTCTTGTTCCCTGAAATATCTTTCTTGGAAAACTTTATTCCTAGTGGCTATTACATCGGCCAGGAGGGTGTCTGAACTTCATGCTCTTTCGGTTCGACCCCTATTTGGTTTTCACAAAGACAGAGTATCTTTGAGAACTAACCCAACCTTTTGCCTAAGGTCGCTTCAAAGAACAATTTGAATCAATCCATTGATCTCCTGTATTTTTCCTAACTATTCAGATAGAGCTGAACAAAAGCTACATTATCTTGATGTCCACCGTCAACTTAGATATTATTTGGACAGAACAAAAAATTAGAAAATCTGATCAACTTTTTGTTTCCTATGCGGATAATAAAAAGGCCTTCCTGTTTCTAAAGTGACTTTGTCTAGATGGCTTTCTTGGTCATCTCTGAAATTTATCTGCTCAGGGGAAAACAGCTGTGCTCAAAACCTAAAGCACATTCAACTAGGAGCTTAGCTACTTCTACAGCTTTTCAAGCTAGACTTCCTTTAGACACTATTTGTGCAGCGCCACTTGGGCCACTCCTCACACTTTTGTTTCCCATTACAAATTGGACTTGGCCTCCAGGGACAGAGCCAGTTTTGGCTCTACAGTTCTCAAGAGTTTGTTCCATTGAGCCACCCAGGATAGAGGTGCTAGGGACGGTCCCATCAAGCAAGAATGAAGGCGAGATTGACAACTTAACATTAAGAAGTTATGTACCTACCATAACGTTCCATGTTAGTTGTCTTCTCTCGCCTTCTTTCTTCGACCCTCCCTCCTTCCCCTGGCCTGGACAGACCTTGTTATAAGAAACTGTTATGCTGAAGACCATTCAGACCTGGTCCTTCTTCCATCTGTAAGTTTTTTCTTTCTTCCTTTGGGAAGTATTTTATGCTTGGTGCTATTGCCCTTTGTCATCAAACGAGATCTGGGTACTTACCGCCTTGCATCATGGGATATGGGGCTGCCTCGAGCTGGTAAAAGTGACTCTCGAGCTTAGCAAGTGCCGAGTCGGAGCCGAGGGATCGGCTCCGAACCCATCAAGCAAGAAAGAAGGCGAGAGAAGACAACTTACATGGAACGTTATGGTAGGTACATAACTTCTTATTTTTTAGGTAACTGAATTGAATCTAACAAGTCTAAAATAAGTTGCGCATGATTAATCGGTTTACCAGTAGATGTTATCATTCCTCTATTTTTCCACTGTTGCGCAAAAACATGTACAGTAGAAAAAGCATACTGACTGTCAATATAAATGTTCACTTTCTTACCTTTTGCTAAGGTACATGCCCTTGTTAAGGCAATCAGTTCTGCTGCTTGTGCAGATAAGTTGTGTGGTAAAGATCTTGCTTCTAAAGTTTCAGTATCAGAATCGACTGCATACCCCACTAGGTTCTGTCCTGTAGGACCCCTCCTGCACGAGCCGTCCACATAGCATGTCACCTCGGCATCATCGAAGGGAACATCCATAAGGTCTTGTCTTGGTAATGTCTTTTGTTCAATCTCCTGCAGGCAGCAGTGTGGTTTGCCATCTGCAGGGTTTGGAAGCAAAGTTGACGGATTCAAAGTTGTACATCGTTCAATTGTCATATGAGGTTGGCTTAACAGTATGGTCATACAGGAAAGATGCCTAGCTGGAGAAAGATATGCTACTTTTTCTTGCAGTAAAATAATTGCGACTGCATGAGGCACTCTCAATGTGAGAGGGTGGAATAACACTACTGAGGCTGAAGACTGCACTGCCATTGCCGCTGCAACTACTGCTTGTACACAGTGGGGCAGGGATCGCACCACTGGATCTAACTGTGATGAATAGTAAGCTATGGGGCGTTGTTTGTCCCCATGTTGCTGTATCAATACTGATGTCATATAACCTTGCTTACAATCTACAGTTTGAATAAACTGCTTGTTATAGTTTGGTAATCCTAAAACTAAGAATGATGCTATCAATTGATGTTATGTGATCCTATCTCGCCTACATTCTGACTAATGGGCTCGGAGCCGATCCCTCGGCTCCGACTCGGCACGCTTATGCTATAGAGCGAGGCCTCTAATTGGCTGAGCTATCTTTATCCCAGGATGCACCACCACTAATCCCCCAGATCTCGTTTGCCGCTTACAGAGCTTGGACGTGGTCTCAACATTGGCTGGGCTAAGTACTATATTTATAGTCTCTTTTCCTGTCAGTAGTTCACTCATTTCGACCCAAAAGCTGTTTTAACAGCTATTTTTTGTGTACAAGTGTGTTTCTGGTTGTTTTATTGAGTTTTCCTTAAAATTTCCTGTCAGAGAAGGTTCCGTTTAAGTTAGAGGGGCCTTCCCCTGTACTAACTACTTTAGTGGTTGTTTGTGGGTCAAGTACCCATTTGAGTTAGAGGGTCCTGACCCTCCTTGTTTTCTCCCTTACTTTCCGTGTGTAAAAAAAAAAAAAAAAAAAAGTTTTTCAGTTTAAAATATTCTAACTGTCATACTTATTTGTACCTGTCTTAAAGTTTACTGTTGAGGTCTGTTTTTTCCTGTACAACTATGTCTAAGGAACATAAACCCTCCGGGTTTAAAAAGTGCACGAGGTGTGGATTCAAAATGTCCATAACGGACGACCACTCCTCGTGCGTCTATTGTCTTGGCGCCAAACATCTCCAGGAATCGTGCAGTGTATGCCATGCGTTTTCCTCCCGAGTCCTCCAGGAGAGGAAAAACAAATTAATCCTCAAAGGATTAATCAAGCCTTCTTTTGAGGAGGCTTTATCTTCCTCTCAGTCTCCTTCTAAGAAGAGAGCGGCTCCGACCAGTCAGTCGGAACCACGGCTAAAAAGCTAAGCAGACTTCTCCATCAGCTCCACGGACTTCGGAGCCGAGGTCGGAACGGTCTGCCTCGATGCCTCCAGCCTCGACCCCTCTGGTTTCGGAGCCGAGGTCTGGGGCATCGAGAGGCGGGTCACCCTCATCGGCTCCACTGATATTGGAGCCGATAAGGGTCATCAGCTCAGACACTTCCCCCTCGGAGCCGAAGTCCTTATCGGCACCGAGGGAAATTTCCTTAAAGGTTTCCTCGAAGCCGATAATTGTGGAGTCCTTTCGGAGCCGGTCCCCGAGCCCTTCGGAGCCGATGGAGAAATCGGTTCGGGCCCGATCGGTATCCTCGAGATCTTCCAGGATGTCTGATTCGGACATCGACAGGGTACTCCTTCGACTCTTCCAGTCTCCAGTGTTCCAAAAGATGGTTTCGGCTCCAGCCCATTTGGCTTCGGAGCCGATGGTCCACTCCCTTACTGTCCTTCCTCCTCCAACAGCTTCGGCACCGTTGGAGCAGGTGTTGGTGGAACCAGTGGAGGTGTTAGGGTCAGGCCCGACCCTTGCTCCAACTCCGGCTCCTGGGTCGGAGTTCACTGCGTGGACTTCTTCCTTCCGCCCTGGGGGGAGGCTTCGGGATTGATACCTTCAGTCCCAAGTCTCCCTCTTGGTGTGTCGGCGGCGGGAGTACCGTCCACTGTCGTGGCCACGGAGGGGGGACCTTCCCAGGATTCTGGTGGTCCCGCCTTCAGGGCTATGAGGAGTGCTCTAGCCAAATCTTCATTGGCTACCTCCACAGTTTCCCCAGCTCCTTCCCTACATTTGGAGACTGGGTCATTGGCAGTTCCCCTGTCCGCAGACAGCGGAGCCCCTGGGCCTCAGGTTACCCCCGCTGGGGTTTCTCCCCCTCCTGGAGGTCCTTCTGAAGCCTCTTCCGAAGAACCTCCCAGGAAGAAAACGTGTAAGAGGAAGCACGTTGACTCCCCTGACGAGTCTTTGACATCTGACACCGACCTCGATGATGCAGAGGGGTCCCCCAAGTCGTCCTCGGATGATGTCTCCTTTGCAGACATCCTGGAAGCCCTAAAACAACGAGGCGGCTGGCAGTCCAAACCTCCCTCTGCTGATGAGTCTGTGTTCCTGAAGGCCTTCGGGGCTCAGCCCTCCGCCTCCTGGGTGTCTCCACCCTTCGACGAGCTCTTGGATTTGATCTGTCGAAGGGCGTGGGAACACCTGGACTCTGTGGAACGTGTGCCTGCTCGTCCAAACAAATTTCTTTCAGCGCCCCCAGATAGAGAGTTCCTTACGAAAGGTGTGGCTGTGGATGCTATGGTGGTGGCATCTGCTACACAGCAGGATGTAGCAGAGGCTTCTACGTCCATCCATCCTCCTAATAAGGAGTCTAGGAGCATGGATCGGTACGGCAAGTGCACCCTAAGTTCAGCGGCCTTTACCCTGAGGTCTCTGAACCACCTGACGCACTTTACGAGATTCCAGAGGGATCTGATTAGGGAGCTATCCGATACCCTCTTAGATAACCTGCCTGAGGAGCTGGCCCAGACGGTTGGATCTCAGCTGGCTACAATGTCATCCATTTCGAACTCGTCCATGAGGCTCATCTCGTATGCGGCCGAAGGGGCGAGTAGAGCGCAGTACAGGCATTGCTCTACGGAGACAAGCCTGGCTCCGCCTGTGTCATTTCGCAGAGGCCTTCAAGTCTTCATTCGCCGACGCCCCCTTTGATGGGTCCTCTCTGTTTGGGCCCAAGGTGAAAGACACACTTACCCGCTGTGAACAGGAGGGTAAGACTCTGACTGCCATAGGGGCACGATTTTCCACTCCCTTTCGGCCTTATCCCAAGGCTAAAAGAGGAGGGAAGATGTGGTTCCGGAGATCGCAGAAGTCTTACCCCTCTCAGCAGGAAGGTTCCCCCTCCAGAGGCAGAGGAGGGGGAAATTCATCAGGAAGATGCCATCCCAGAGGCGGCAGAGGCCCCTGCAACACTGGAGACCGCTAGTCCTTTCGTGGCTCTTCAGCTTTTCATAGTCCCTGAGGGATTGCCCGACTGTGCTGCTCCGGAGCCAGTCGGGGGTCGTTTTTCGAAGCACCTAAAGGCCTGGGAAGGGATCACTCAGGACCGATGGGTGCTTCGAATTATCGCCGGAGGTTACTCCATCCCATTCTGTTGTCCCCCCCCCTCAGTCCAAAAGAATCCCGGACCCGCCACCCAGTCAACGGGATACCGCAGCCATAGAAATTTCAAAACTGCTGCAAAAAGGAGCCATCCAACCGGTCCCTGCAGACCAGATCGGATTAGGGACTTACTCAAGATTCTTTTTAGTGCCAAAAAAGACCAGGGACTTGAGGCCCATTTTGGACCTAAGCAACTTAAACCGTTCAGTCAAGAAGTCCTAGTTCCGAATGGTCACTTTACAAACCATTCTCCCATTGTTGGAGAAAGGTGTTTGGATGTGCTCCATAGATCTCAAGGACGCGTATTACCATATCAAAATACATCAAACGTCCAGGAGACACTTGTGCTTCAGCCTAGGAGGCAGTCATTTTCAGTTCCGTGCGCTGCCCTTTGGTCTCACCACAGCCCCCAGGGTGTTCACCAAATGCTTGGCAGTAGTGACTGCTCACTTGAGGAGTCTAGGATTCCAGGTGTTTCCGTACCTAGACGACTGGCTTCTAACTGCCACCTCCAAGCATCTACTTCTATGGAGCCTGCAAGCCACAACATCACTGGGCAATTCCCTCGGAATCACCTTCAATTGGCCAAAGTCTGTGTTACGGCCATCTCAAAGAATAAGATTCATAGGGGCAGAGATAGATTCAAACCAGATGCGGGTCTATCTACCTGCAGACAGAATTCTAATCATACAGAATCAGGTTCGAGCCTTACTCCCCAGGTCCAAAGCCCCAGCCAGAATGGTCATGCAACTATTGGGATCAATGTCTGCCACAGTTCTGCTAGTTCCCTTGGCAAGGTTACACATGAGAATCCTCCAGTGGCTTCTTTCAACTCAGTGGTCCTTTCAGGAACTCCCTCTCAATCATCTAATATGGATCACAGAATCTTGCAGACGGGACCTTTGCTGGTGGCTAGTGTCCTCCAATTTGGATCAGGGACAACCCTTTGTTCTTCCTCCTCCGGCGGCCACTTTGACCACGGACGCCTCCCAGATGGGGTGGGGGGGGGCATTCCCTGGGCAGGTCAGTCCAGGGCAAATGGCATCCGGAAGAGACCTCTCTCCACATCAACATCCTAGAAATGAGGGCAGTACTCCTGTCCCTTCAAGCCCTTCACTATTACCTCCCTCAGGGCGTAATTGCTGTTCACTCGAACAACATGTCAGTTGTCTGGTACCTGAACAAGCAGGGAGGGACCAGATCCTATCCTCTTTGCAGAGAAGCGATGAGGGTCTGGGAATGGACAGTCTTGACCAAACGCTTCCTAGTGGCTACTCACATACCGGGCAAATCCAATGTCATAGCCGACAGGTTGAGCAGAACCATCCTTTCTCCTCACGAATGGTCTCTGAACATGACTATTACAAGACAGATTTTCAGCAAATGGGGAGTTCCATGCTGCGACCTCTTCGCGACTCCTCTGAATGCGAAGTGCAAAGATTTTTTCTCCCTAACCCCGGCTCCGGGGAAGAGCCCTATGGACGTGTTAGTCCATCCTTGGCCCACCGGCCTGCTTTATGCCTTCCCTCCAGTTCCTCTCCTACCCAAGGTAATTCAGAAGGCGTCTCTCTTAGGGAGCAAGGTGATCTTAATTGCTCCTTACTGGCCTCGTCAAGTCTGGTTTCCCTACCTTCGGAAACATGCTCTGGGAGGTCCATGGTTCCTGGACCAGGTCCCAGACCTACTGATTCATCAGTCAGGACTACTACACCAGTCCCTGCACACATTAAAATTGACGGCATGGCTCCTCCTCTTCCGACCATAGTCAGGAGACATGCACTAGACCCAGATGTAGTGCACATTTTGTCTTCAGCCCACAAGTCTGCTACGAAGAAACTGTATTCTAGCAAATGGAAAAGGTTTGCTATCTGGGCTTAACTCCGGGGCCTGGACCCCATTTCTACTCCCGTGGCAGAAGTACTCAAGTTCCTGACCTCTCTTTTCAACCAAGGCTCTTCTGTTTCTACCATCAAAGTACAATTGGCAGCGATTTCTAATTTTCATGAATCCATAGACCCACCCTTAATGAGCAACAGGTTGTGTAAGACCTTCTTGAAAGGTGCTGCTCTATTAAGACCTCCGATTTCTCATCCGGCACCTCCATGGGATCTCAATATAGTATTACGTGCCTTGACTTCTTCCCCCTTTGAACCGGCAGCTACCTGTGATTTAAAGTTTTTATCATGGAAGACAGCTTTTCTAGTGGCAATTACTTCAGCCAGAAGGGTTTCAGAACTTCAAACTTTGTCAGTGAAACCCCCGTACCTGGTTTTTCATACAGACAGAGTTTCCCTCAGACCAAATCCTTCTTTTGTTCCTAAAGTCTGTTCTACTTTGTGCTTGCAACAGTCATTAGAGCTCCCAGTTTTTTTCCCAAAATACTCCAATAAAGCGGAATTTATTTTCCACACACTAGATGTCCACAGGCAGTTACGTTTTTATTTGGATAGGACCAAACAATCAAGGAAGACAGATCAGTTGTTTGTGTCCTTTGCAGAAAACAAATTGGGCAACGCGGTCACAAAGGTCACTATTGCCAAATGGATCAGGGACTGTATTACTCAAGCTTATATTTATTCTAACAAAGAGCTTTCCACCTCTGTCAAGGCTCATTCTACAAGGGCTATGGCTACTTCGGTAGCATTTCATTCTAAGCTTGCTATTAGTGACATTTGTGCTGCAGCTACATGGTCTTCCCCGCATACCTTCATTTCTCACTACAAATTAGACGTGGCATCTAGAGGACTAGCTTCATTTGGTTCCACAGTGCTCAGGAGTGTTTTCCAATGAGCCACCCGGGATTTAGGTGCTAGGGACGCTGTCCCATCAGTCAGAATGTAGGCGAGATAGGATCACATAACATCTTTTAGTTATGTACTCACCATAACTTCAGATGTTTGGGATCCATCTCACATTCTAATAACCCATCCTCCTTCCCCCTTCCTTGGAGATCAGAGGATATCAGAAGGTCCGAATCCTGTTGTTTCATCTTGAAACATCTAACAATGTTATATAATCAAGCTGTGCATGTGTGCATGAATGCGGACAAACAAGATCTGGGGGATTAGTGGTGGTGCATCCTGGGATAAAGATAGCTCAGCCAATTAGAGGCCTCCCTCTATAGCATAAGCGTGCCGAGTTGGAGCCGAGGGATCGGCTCCGAGCCCATCAGTCAGAATGTAGGTGAGATGGATCCCAAACATCTGAAGTTATGGTGAGTACATAACTAAAAGTTTCAGCTTACAGAAAGCTGCTTCTGCTTCAGGTGTCCATTGTAACAAATCTTGTGCTGCCATTGGTTTCTTAAATATTAAATCAGCCAGTGGAGCAGATTCCAAAGCATAGTTCGGTATCCAACTCCGACAAAAATTAGTAGTTCCCAGGAAGGACATCATTTCCTTCTTGGTAGTTAGTCTAGGTGCTTGTAAAATCGCTGTTTTTCTGTCTTCATCTAATATTCTACCTTCTTTGGATATTACATATCCCAAGTATTTAACTTGTTTTCTCCAAAGCTGTAACTTGTCTTTTTTACTTTGTGACCTTGAGTAGCTAAAAGTTATAATAAAGCTATCGTGTCCTCCTTGCATTCTTGCTGGGTGGGGGCTGCCAGCAGAATGTCGTCTACATAAAGTAGAATCTGACTACCTTTCGGTGGGATAAATCCCGCCAGGTTGCTTGCCATTTCCTGTGCAAATATTGTTGGACTTTCACAATATCCCTGTGGTAATCTGGTATATGTGTACCGCTTTCCCTGAAATGTAAATGCAAACCAATATTGGCTGTCAGGGTGTATCGGTATAGAGAAAAATGCATTACTAATGTCTACCACTGAGAAATATTTTTGTTCTGGCTTTAAATCATTCAGTAAGATATGTGGATCTGGCACCGTTGGTGCCCTAGGTATAACTGCATTATTTACAGCTTGTAAATCTTGGACCGTACGCCATTCCCCATTTGCTTTCTTGACAGGAAATAAAGGTGTATTACATGGTGAATCAGGAGATTCTATTAAGACTCCTTCCTTAAGTAAGGCTGCTATGATAGGTTTGATTCCTACCTCTGCATCCTTTCTCAAGGGATACTGTCTTTTCTGGGGCCTAAAAGCTGACTTTGGCGTTATGGTAACTGGTCCTGCTGTTCGTATTAATCCTACATCTGATTTCCCTGCTGACCAGAGGATGTCTGGTATGTCTCACAAGGCTTTTTCCTCTTCTTCCAATAAGAGTAATACTCAGCTATCCTCACTAGCCTGTCAGTGTACAGCTGGGTGTGTCTGTGTGATCCAATTCAATTTTTGTTTTTGTACTCCCTGTTCAGAGAGCTCTAATTCTGTCTGCTTTTCCCACCTTGTGATTTTCTCACCTAAGTCTACCCATTTTAAAGTTTTGTTCTTAGTCAAACTAACATGTGGCAGTCGATTAGATTTGTAAAGTGCCAAAAATTCCTGGGGCAGTGAACAGCTTGCTACACTGTTCCCTTCTGCATAACAGTACAAGTTTTGCAACACCAGCCTGTTTGCATGGTTTTGAAACAATTCTCGTTCATAATCTTTATCAGGTCCTGGTCTATTGCAGTAATATAGAGTACAATGCAACAAATGCTGTTTGTCAAAGTCGAGGGAGGGGAACTTGCTGACGGCTACGTTCATCAGTTCTTCGGTTACTGCCCCTGGACCAGTCGTAACCAAGTACTGGCTGTACCAATAATACATTTCACCCTCCGGTCGCACTACAAAAGTGTCCATTTGTCGCTGTGCTTCCATACCCTGCATGGTTGGAACTACGGCTATGCCAAATATCTGCATCAAATCTCTACCCAAAAGATTCACTGGGCATTTTGCAGAAACTACAATTTTACTCTTCTGAGTCATCCCTGAAATGGGGTCTATTATTGTAATGTCACGGGAGAGTGGCTCCCGATACAGCTGTCCATTAGCTGCTTTCACTAGTATATAATCTGGTGATTCTGTATCTTCTGGTAATTTGGAAGGGTGTATCAGGGTTCGTGAAGCCCCTGAGTCACACAAAAATTTTACTTCCCTCCCCTCTACCCGAAACGTCACTTCTGGTTTTGTGTCTGCTAAGTAAAGTTCTAAGCTCAAAAGAGCTAGGTCTAAAATTTCATTTTCTTCTATGTCTGCATATTCATATACATCCTGTACCCCTTGTGTCACATCCTCTTCTCCTGCTATCACTTTTACACTTACCTTTCCCTGCTCACTCTCTTCTAATGATTCCTGACTATCATATAGTCATTCCTCATCCTCCTTATTTTCTGTAGTCGCCTTCTTGTTTAACCTGCAATCCCTTGCTAAATGTCTTTTTTTCCCGCACTTAAAACACTCACCCTTTTTCTTTCTTTCCTCGAAATCTTCTGATCGTTTGTCAGATTGTTTATTTCCCTGGGTATTTTTCTTACCCTTTTTCCCTGTTTGAACTACAAATACTTCTGACCCGTCTTCTGCTGAAAATACTTGAGTTTTCTTTTTCTTTTTACTATTAAAATGTCTTTCTGCATGTCTACCATATTCTTTGTAATAAAGCTACTAATGGGAGTTATACTACCCTTCAAGAATGCGTTCTTTAACTGTTGTTCATATGAAGAATCATGTGTCTGGTTTTCTGGTATTTGCATTCCGCAGTGATTATTAAAACACTCTAACAGTCTAGCATAATATCTATCAACTGTTTCACCTTCCTGTTGAATGCATTGATTAATGCAAGTCCAATCAGCCCTAGGCTTCCACTTTTCAGAGATTCGGTCTGTTAGACCCTTTACTCTGCCATCCAGTTCTGCATTAGTATGTGGGAGTGGTCTAAGTTGTGCCTCATGAGGATTCCAGTCGCCACTAATCATGTGCCAATCTGGACCCACAATTTGTCTAACTACTTTTTCTACTTCCTCATTATTCAAATGGTAACTTAATCTCATACCCTGCAAGTCTTCTAAAAATTTTCTAAAATTCACTTTTGGGTGGGGAATACCTTCCGTGGCTTTCCAGATGTCTTCCGGTGTCCACGGTCTATAAACTAAAAGAGTCGGATCTTGTCCTGCCTGTCCTGCCTGAGGATTCGGTACTGCTATGAGCGGACATATCTCTTCTTCGCTGATAGCCTGTGATGCTCTATTTAATTCATTTAATTCAATTTCCCTCCTCAAGTCACGCGTTTGAGACCTGGTCTCAATAGGGTCCCTGACAAACGGTTGTGCTTTTGCAGGGACAGCTGGGTATAGCGGAGGTGGATCAGCTCGTCCACTCGCTTCATATTCTGGTAACGGAAGTGGAGGGGGTGAAGGAGGGGCCATTGCTATTGCCAAGTTATTGTCCTCTTTGTCTAAGAACATTGTTTTCGAATTTTTAATTCTCTGCTCCCTACGATTTGCTTCCTCAAGCCACCTGTGTGCCTGAGGGACCCCTAATTTTCTCTGCTTTTTTAATTGACCTTTCGCATCTATTTTTAACTGTTTTACAAGTTTCATAAGTGCAAGTTTATCTAAATTACCCTTGAATTTGTACTTATCAACCCATTTGGTGTAATATTTAACATTATCGGCACGCTGTAATTGCATATACTTTGCGTCTTCAGTTAGGGGCGTGTCCCGGGAACTTTTTGTGCACTGATTTCCCATTGGTGTCTTTGCTAAGTTGTAAATTGTTATGTAACCCTTTCTATCACGTGGTACCACAAGTCTACACCTTTTCGCGGTTTATCTAGAATAACTGTCTACCTATTCTGTTTCCCTGATCTATGACAAAAAACAGTAACCCCTTTTTCTGTCCCTAATTTGCATAGGCAAATTTACCTGACAAACAACAGTTCTGTAACTAGTCCCTGATCTTGAAACAGAAATAAGGTAATTCCTCCTTACCTGACCCTCCGTGAGTTGATCCACCGGATCGTTGACTCGTCCTAAAATCACAGATCAGAAACAGTGGCTGGCCTCTTTCGAACGACAATTCAGTCGGAGGTCTTTCAAAACAGAAGAGCCAATTTGGCCTCTTCTCCGTACGGATGCATGTCACCGGGCCCAATTCTGACCTAGGTCCAGAGCGAGAGATACGTTTCCGGCTTGAAGGACCAATCTGTCAAAGGAAAAATATACTTTAAAAATGATCAAAACACAGTAGGTTCAGGTTAAGGCACTTTAATCTTGCAGCAAGGAGACAAAAACGTGCTAATACAGAGTTTGTCTAACCAGAAACAGGAAATGCATTCATTTTTATAGGTTATCAAATTAATCCTGTCCTACCATGCTGAAGTAACAGATTACCACCTTTTCATCATCATCTGTTGACCATCTTTCCCATGATTTTCTGCTGATTTAAACCATTTTTGTGTGAAACTTCCTGAGGAAAGCAACATGGCCTTGGTTACTTTCAGTTGGATACTTGTTATGTTACATTCAAGATACTATAGCTAAATCAAATACAATGCTAGCAGTTCATTTTTCTAATAATCCTTTGTCTACCTTATCTCTGAATTACTGCAGCTGCAGAGGTTCCCATCCTCTGAACAAGGCTTCTTGTCTAAAATCATTACATTTATATTGTTCATTCATAGCTTCTGACCTAGCAGATAAACACCTGCTTCTCAAGTACATTTCCACAAGGCATAAACAAGAATATTGCTGTGCTAGCAGTTACTAGATCAGAGGGCAACTTGCAAGTTTCAGTAAGCATGCTGCAGTTTTAGAAAAGCATATTTTCAGTCTCATATGAAACTCAATTTATATAAATCACAGTGCATGAAAAATAGAATGAAAAGCATATTAAAAACACTTGATTATTAATTTGGCATTAAGCATACACACATTAATACATATTTTTCTAACAGGGGAAAGAAAGGTTGCTGGTTGAAACAAATCAAAATGTTTAGTTGATGAAAATAAGTGCTTCTCATCATACATTATTTGTGTGTTTTATTGGGTTGCATGCAGAAAGGAGATCCAGCAGCATTACATTATGCCATTCAGCTTTAGTATGTAGGCATTGAGGTAAGATTATGGGATAAACTGGATAACAGGATAAAGGATTGGCAGGGTGTAGGCTTAGTCATAAGCTGCAATTAAAGGAAGCCCGTTTGGCAGGCAAAGACAAAGTTACTCCTGGGGCTGGATCTACACCCTGGAAGGAAATGGCTTTGCTGGGCTTATACATACTGGTAAGATAACTAACTAAATAAATAAATATATAAATAAATGTGAAGGTCCAGACTTTGAATGATATAAAAGTGTTGGGAATATCCCGGTACTAAGTGGGAGAGGGCACTACTTGTATGGATATGGTACATCTGGTGCTTATTCAGTGGCCATATGATTAATAATAATGTACTCAAAGAGTAGCAACAAATCTAATTTAGGGTTTGCAGTAGTGCCTTGAAAGGTTAAATTGAATAGTGTTATCCCAATTCTCCAGCATTACTCTGTACCCAGAGGTTCATTTTGAAGCCCCTTGAGTTTAAGCCTGCCTGAGTAATTGATAATGAGGCAGTTCAAGGAGCAAAATGGAGTGGTGACAAGGGTAGTCTTGCTTCACTGTCCAGTACAGATGGTGGTTCAATGTTGTTTGGCAGCTAAGAAGAGTTAACAAGTTTCACCGGATAAGTACAGTAGATCCTTTATTAATGGCGTACACATAGTTTTACATTAAGAACAAGATAACATGAATTACTCTGCTGTTTATTATATAGAATTACTGATTTAACAATTTACAGGTACAAGTGGTGGCATCAATTTTTGTAAGGTATTTGAATGGAAAATGGTTTGCAGACTTCTGTTTTAAGGAATGGTAATGAGTACAGCCTGGTATCTGTGTAAATGGAGCAGTACACATCAGGGTGGGAGAGTTGCAGGAAAAGCACAGTATGTTTTGGGGCACAATATGAGAGTAGTTAGCTAGCCATGTAAGCATGTGAGGAGGGGGACCAGTAACACAAGGCAAGTAAAGAATTTTCAAGGTTTTATTTATTTTATTAGTTTGGGTGATGCATTAATAAGACCAAAAATTCTATGTCAACATGACGTTAACATATAAAATGCACAAATATAAGAAACTGTATATTTACATAGAGATAATAATATAATACATGAATATAGAAAACTGCATTTACATGGAGGTTAACATAATTGTCGCAGTCAAACAAATGTTTCTAAAGCAAAAAAAAAATGTGTGTGCGTGCACATGTACAGGTAAAGAAAGGGGGTTAGAATAGGAAGAAGAAAGGGCAAAGAAGGGGAGTTAGATTATAAGCTTCAGATGGGGATGAGAGAGGGGTTAAAGAGTAACCTTGAGAGTAAGGGTTAATTCAAAGTAGAACCAATGGGGGAAGAAGAAGAGAGAGAAAAAAATGCAGGTAGCACAACATAACATTCAAAGCACAGCATATTCCAGGGCAAATGCTATTGCTGGCTCACTTTCTCATTTTCAGTGGGACAGGTTCAGGCAGTTGGTGCCAGCAGCAGATCCGAAGCCTTACAGGATTCCATAACACCTTTGGGACCTGATGAAAAATGATATGAGGCATGACAGAGAAAGCACTGCATCCAAATACATGAGTACAGTATAAGAAATGTATTGTCCATTTTATAGAAACAAGGGCTGATGCAGGGTGACAAGTAAAATGGCATTACCTGTTCCACAGCTGTTAAGTTATATTTTTATTTTTAAAAAGTTGAGTATGTCTAGGTGCAGTGCTGGTGCACATGTGGCAGCAGTTAGTTGGTACCAAAGGGTGTGAGGGTGGCAGGACACCACTCAAGCATTTGCAATTAGAAATAAGCTTCAATGTTGGGCAAGAATGGAGGTCAGGAGAGCAGATGTGCATCAGCCCATCAGGCCGAATAATTTTGCACAGCTAGGGAGAGTTCTGAGAGAGGTATGTAGTTTGGAGTATGAACTGTGGCTGTTTTAGACAGCACACTTAATACTGTTTTGTGGCGCATTCCGGTTATCTGAGATGGTGCATCACAGTAAGACTGAAAACCCATCATGGGTTCTAGAGCTCAGTGATATTAATCTAGAGGCTGAGGGTAGAGGTTCATGTGAGGAACAGTAAAATGGACTAGCTAGGAAAAGGAGTACGGCAGAAGCTCAAGCTCCCAAACGATACAGGGTGCAATATAGTAAGATGGTTTAAGAAATACCAGTTGATGCATTCGAGTGGTGACACACCATTCTCGTGTCAGAGACTATGCTTTCTTATCTGGTTAGCAATTCAAGGCACTCCTGAAAAAAAGCCATAGCAAGGCTGGGTCTTGGCATTAGCAAGTTAATAGCTCATTCCCTCAGAATAGGAGCCACATCACATGCCCACACAAAGGGGCATCAGAAATTGAGGTACTGTGCTTAAGTCAGAGATCGCAAGCTTATAGAAGATATGTCAGATCATGATGACTAATCAGCATTCTGTTTTGCAGGTATCATAAAGCAGCCGGCAGAGGTGTGGATTTTGGGGTATTCTTTCATGTGCCATACAGCCAGACATTTGGGTGAAACTGGGCTGAACCTGGGTTTCAAGGAGGAAGAAAGGTGAGTTTATTTGCTGGGAAGGAGAGGAATGCAGTGGAGGCACCTGCTGGCAGCTGTAACTAAGTGTTCTGAGTCATTACCTGAGCCAAGTTTGACTGTATTACATATAGGGAGGAATGATTTGACAAGTAGCCTATTGTTGTACCTCAAAAAAAAAAAAGTAGAATTTGTCAGTGGTCCAGGCAGGTCAGACAGATTTGTCCAAACATTAAGATTGTGTGGTTGGATATAATTCCAAGACCTGTCTGGTGAGGAGCAAGTAATGTCAAAGCAGTGGAAAAAGCTAGAAAGTTAATCAAGAGATTCATTAGGCAACAGGTAAGGGAACTAGGGGGTTGGGTACTGCACCACATTAATTAATATTTCATTAGAACTGTACAGAGATGATGGAGTTCACTTGTCACATTCAGGAACTAAGTTATTTATAGGAAACCTTAAAGGAATTGCAAAGTTGGCAGATGTGCTTGGAGGAAAGATGGCATGTAGGACAAGCCATCTTCCTGTGGCTGATGGGCAGACTTGGAAGACTAAAATTGCAAAGGAGTGTGCATGGCCTGGTGTGGATGCAGTTTTAGACAGCTTACCCCTTCTCTGGGTGGGCCACCCCATGGCATAGTGGGCAGGCTGGGGGCCACAGCCTCTGGTCCCACAAGTGACAGATCCCCTTAAGCCACTGATATCTGGCTGAATGCTGATGGGACTGTTGGTGTTATGTTGCAGATCCTGTCAGCCATTGGTATATGGGTCCAGATCCCTTCAGCCATTGGTATTGATTGAGCATTTACAGAGACTGCTGTAGTACATTATGATCTGGTTGATTTGACTTCCTTCCAAGTTCTGCCCTTTGTGCACGACTGAATATTGTTGGTTGGCATTGACTGGTATGATTGGCATTGACTTCTGAATTGGCACTGATTTGATACATAATTCGATCTGATTGACATAATAAATACATGGCTGCTGCCATTTCTTCCAAGCAGATGTGTGGTGTGATTTGTTAAATGATGTGCATACTTATTTTCATCCAGAGGCAATGGACATTACCCAGAATTCAGGAATGGTTTGCACTGACACAGTCCTCTGGATGAGTGGAGACGCTTATTTATTAAAGACTCACCACCCTGGATGCCGGCTTTTATTTATCAAGAATATTGATCTAATTCTCTTAAAAGTTAATAGAAAAATGTGTTTTGCATCAACATGCATTTTCCAAGCAATAAGAAGTATGATACTTTTATGTTTTATATTATTTACTGACTGTAAACCTTAGTTATTTAATAGAAAATCAAACATTTTATGAGGAACAGGCAACAATATAAGACAAAGTCAGGGGCATTCTGTAAAATTCTGGACTGTTGAGATGTCTATCTTATGCATAATTAAACTGAAATATGGACTACAGAGGGGCATTTTGAGCTTATTAAATAGTTGACAGTATAAGCTACAGTGAGACCTGTCAGCTGTACCTAAGTTTTATAGACATTCTTAATTTTGGCTCAGAATGCTGCTTTGTTCCTCCAAAAAGTGGGAAAAAGTTGTTGGGTAATCATTACAGTTACATACTCTTTTACATCCTTTTTTTAACTAGACAGTATTTGAAATGTGTTCTGTTGTTGGGACTCCCTCCAATTATTTCTGTTTTGTCATTAATTCTGGAGGTAAAAAATCTGAGAGCTGTACTTGGAGTTATCACTTAATGCATGTTAAAAATGACAACATTTATTATATTTTTAGCATTTAGTATTTGTGTAGATATGATACACAAGACCAGCATTCATTAAGGAAGCTGAACTGTGAACATTAGTGTGTGTGTGTTCAGAAAATGCTTTGTGAAAGCTGGACAACATCAGAGGCTTCTATACTTAAATGAACTGATGAACTGTGTGATAACAGCTGAACCAAAATTAGAAAAAACAACTACTGCACAGATATAATGTTAAACGCTTTCGTCCTTTAATTTGTTTGCAGAACTTCCTCAGAATGTCATTTTGATCCAGCTCTAATCACACAGTTGCAGTGGTTCATTTAAGTGTAGAAGCCTCTGGTGTTGGCCGGCTATCACAAAGTGTTTTTTGAATAGTTTATTAATTTGGTTTTGTCTCTGTTTCCACTTTTTTTTTTAGAGTGTGACTTATTTTACTATAGCCATGTCTCTGAAGAAGACAGCACACCTAAAAAACTTAAAAAGTTCATCATGCATCATACATGTTGAATTTGCGTGCGGCCATTTCCTTACTTTGACAAGTAGGCTTTGCCAGTCATCAAAGCCGCACCTATGCCCACATAAAATGCTGAGGTAGTGCATCCTTGATAAATGACTGTGGAGACTTGTGATTCTATAGATGTTCTTCTTTGGATCATTGTTGCATGTGGGATGTCATGCCAAGGATTGACCCTATCCCGTCTGCCTGCTTTCACAGCTTTAGGCCACCTTCCATGCACTGTAGAGGCTTCTTGCGTAAGGGGTGCAGGAGATAGTAGTTATGGTACCAATCTTTAAAACTTTCTCGCTGCCAGAGAGTGAACAGTGTTACAGTGCTTCAGAGGTTGTCTGTCAGTTCTACTTTTGTAGGTGGGTATATAAGTTCCTCAGTGGGAATTACATTCCATTTCTTCCATAACTCATTAACACCTGTGTGGTATAGAATGTCACACTTCTTGCAGCCTACACACATCATGCATTCCAGAGCATTTTCTGAAAAATAAACTTAAAAAGCATAAGATAAACAAATATAAATATTTTGTGGAAAATAAAAGTCATTAAAACTATACAAATAGCAATGCTATAAGTAAGAAGCATTCATTACAGTGATAATAGTCAGTGCATTCATAGGTTAAGTACTAGGCTAGCTGCCCTTGTGGACCATTTAAAGCCTAGCCAGTTTCCTTTTTTTGTGCTCAAAATAACCTATCCCATTTTGTTATAGCTTGGACTTACTCATCCCATGATTGCTAATTGTATATTAGCTCTATTGAGAATAACTGTGATCATAACATAACTAATTTTATGGAACCCATGCATGAAATAAAGCATTTAGGAACTGCCTCTGTCCATTAGTAATACATGGTCAGTTCTGGAGTAACTTTTCTGTTTCCCATCCATAGATCTAAGTTGCACTTGAATATGGCCAGGGATGAACTTTGTTTTATGTAGATGGGGAGTCTGTTCCACAGCAGCGGTATCCAATGCGAGATATATCTGTCCCTCCAAACCATTCTTTTGATGTTTTAGAAGAGATTTAGATCCACATACTGAGTATTTATGTTGCCATTTGATTTGCTAATGTGCAGTAAATAAATCAGTAATGGGTCTGAGGATACCTTGTTTGCCAGACACAGGCCATCTCTTAGTAGTTTGTATAGTAAATAGTGACAGGGCTTTGAGTCAGTCCATATAGTACATGTTATTTAGGCTTTGTATCCTTTTAGTAAGGTACCTTTGTGGGCATTCAGGTTTTTGTGTGTGTCAGGACAGATACACGTCAAAGGAGGACATTATATTCAATGATTTCCCTAATGAGGTCTGAGTTAAGAGAGAAAATGACATCCCTAGATCTTGACACAGTCCTTTAGTTTATAAGCTATACAGTGTAGAATAACTTTCTTACAACAGTAGACACATGTTGGTTAAAACTTAGGTTACTGTCCACATAAGTTCCTAAATCCTGAACAGTTGGGTCAACTCTTAGGAACACTTTGTCAATGCGGTAGTTCCCTGGGGTAGATGACTTCCCAAAGGATACAATAATGCATTTTTTGGCATTTAGTTTCAGTCCATGATTTTGTTACCAGTTATTTATTTGAGACAAACCCTCCTTCAGGATGTCTAAGTCATTTGATGATTCACTGACTGCTCCTAGCTTGCAGTTATCTCTTGCCTTTCAGTTACTGGCAAAGGTACTTGCCTCCCCCATAGTGTTTTTTTAGGCAATAAAAACAACAGGAACCAGCCACACAGCTCGAGCAAGACGTTGTTTCACCAAAAATGTGCTCACAAGTAAAAATACATGAAGTTTATTTCCACAAAATAAAATCCAGCTGTACACGAATCCAATGGTTAAGCGCTTTCATCTGAGTATCTCAGATTTCATCAGAACCAGGATATACACTTTTTACTGCCCTTTTAAAGTAGATTTGGCGCCAAAAAACATATGATTCCTTAAAGATACATTTCCATTCTAATTCCAAAAGGATACCCTATACAAAGACTGTCTAAAAAATACTTTTTCATATATGTGCAAAAGAATGCATATAGGAATAAAATAGGAATAAATTATTTCATAATTATCTAAATAAATAAAATTCTTATATATTGTAAAATTTTTTATATATAAAGATTAAAAACTGTGTTGTAAATAATAAAATCATGTTACTGAAATTTGATACATGATTTTATTATTTTTATTATCCTTTTGGAATTAGAATGGAAATGTATCTTTAAGGAATCATATGTTTTTTGGCGCCAAATCTACTTTAAAAGGGCAGTAAAAAGTGTATATCCTGGTTCTGATGAAATCTGAGATACTCAGATGAAAGCGCTTAACCATTGGATTCGTGTACAGCTGGATTTTATTTTGTGGAAATAAACTTCATGTATTTTTACTTGTGAGCACATTTTTGGTGAAACAACGTCTTGCTCGAGCTGTGTGGCTGGTTCCTGTTGTTTTTATTCTACTTAGTTGGATTTTGTATACTTTATTTTTTTAGGCAATGTCATAAGAACAAAATTCCTGATGTAAACATATTCCCAAAAAGACAAACTCAAGGTTATGCTACTTAATGCTAGGAATCTAAATCAGAAACTACACTCAATGAAGGCACTACATACTTGGGAAAATGCTAATATTTGTGCAGTCACAGAGACATGATTTAGGGCCGCAGAGAGTACTCAGCCCATGAAAGCCTATAATGCCTTCCACACGCTCAGGCTGCAAAATGGACATGGAAGTACCAAAGGAGGAGGTGTATACATCTTCATAAAAGACAACTACACCTCAGGACTGGTTAAGTAGTACAACTCCCTACAGTTTCACCAAATCCAATTAACTGTAGGAAAAAAAACTCCACATCATTGTTAGGTACAGGTCCCCAACATGAACCATGAAAACCACACAGTGCATTCCTGGACCTACTTAACTCACTCATAATACAGCCAAACACCCTAGGCATGGGTGACTTTAACTATCCTTCCATTGATTAGGATACATATATGAGCTTAAACATGTTCGCCCTAAGGGTCATGCACTTTGTAAACAGAAATGGTCTGGAACAGTTAGTCCACACCCCCACAAAGGACTCAAATGTCCTTGAGCTAGTACTGAACAACATAGGAAATCGCTGCACCACCCCACATGTGAGATCCTGCTTGGTAATTTCTGACCATAAATCAGTCATGTTTAATGTAACAGCCGTACCTGACCCCCTCCCCCCCATGACACAAAAGGTTGAAATGTTTCTCTGAAGCAAACTATAGTCTCTTAATTAATGGCATAAATAGTTTAAAAACTCCTGACACCACTGACAGTAAAGACTCCTATAAGGAGGTGTACACAAATGCTGTGCATAAACATCTTTACAAGTGTACAGACTTAGTCATACCAGAACGGATCAAAACTTGCTCATGAAAAAATAAGCTGCCCTGGTAGACATCTAACATAAATAGATTAAAAAACAAGAGAAACAAACTGATGTCCAGGAATTTGAGTGAGCAGTCTCAGCAGAAGAACACCCTCCATAGCTTGAACAAGCTATTTAGACATCCTGTTATGCCCTATAAAGCTAATTATGAAAGTAAATTAGTATCCATAGCTAAGGATAAGCACAAGGCAATCTTTAGCCATGTCTGTAATGTAAATGGGAAGACCCAGCTTTGCACTGAATTCATAGTGGACGTTACCACTCGTACTGAACTTGAGGACATCACCAACCTGTTAGCAGACACACTGCTGTCTCCACCAATCATACCCCAAAGCATACCTGTCACCAGTTCTCTACCTGTTATCTCCAAAGAACAGGTCATAACTGCACTGACAAGGCCAAAAACACAGCCTCTATGGGACCAGATAACATCCCAGGCAGCTTACTAAATGGTGTAAAGCAAGAGTTAATGGAACCACTGGGTACTCTCGTCAACCACAGTCTAAGTAGTGGCTTTGTCTCAGCAGAGTCGAAAACAGTAACTGTAATACCCCTTGCACAAAAGGGGGGGTCCCTCAACCAACCCAGGGAACTATAGACACATAAGCCTGACCAGCCATCATTAGATGGGTGGGCACCTGTCTCACCAACAGAACACTTAAAGTTATAGTTGGGGATTTCACCTCTACCAGCAGACCTGTTACCAGTTGTGTTCCACAAGGGTCTGTGTTGTAACTCCTACTGTTTGGAATGTATTTCTCAAACGTTCAGGTGATAACAGATTGCCTGTAGCTCACCAAGTTCCCTGACAACTGCAAACTGTGTACAACCAGTGAATCCCTAAACAATGTCAACATTCTACAAAATGGACTGACATACATAAATGATTATCGCAATAACCCATGCCTGGGTGTGGGTAATGCTGGATTTACCCACGGTTGGTGTGGTTTGGTCACGACGGCGAAGCCTGAGTGGCCAAACAAAGCCAACCGTGGGTAAATCCAGCATTACCCACACCCAGGCGTGAGCTATTGCTATTATACAATGACATTATTTAAGAAAAAAAATAATTACTTTTCTTAAATAATGGCATTGTATAATGCCTCCTTGCTGCCCTTCCACAACTGTCTGGTATTCTGCGGCAGTTCTGATGTACTGCGCATACCTACGCAGTACATCAGAGCTGTGGGCAAAAGCAACGGAGAAAGCAAGATCTCAGTTGCTTTTTACAAACTGTTTCGCTATGTTAAATGGGTTTAACATAGCAAGACAGCTTTAAAAAAAGCAACGGTGAATCTCCGTTGCTTCTTTTTAAAGCTGTCTTGGTATGTTAAACCCATTTAACATAGCGAGACAGTTTTGAAAAAAGCAACGGAGAAAGCAAGATCTCTGTTGCTTTTTACAAACTGCCTCGTTATGTTAAAGGAGTTTAACATAGTGAGACAGCTTTAAAAAAGCAAAGGAGAATCTCCGTTGCTTTTTTTAAAGCTGTCTGGCTATGTTAAACTCGTTTAACATAACGAGACAGTGTGAAGCAACGGAGATCTTGCGTTCTCCGTTGCTGTAATAAAAAGAGTTTTAGTAATGGAAAAAGTCCGGGCGACTGGACCTTTTCCCATTACTATAACTCTGATTTACAATGTGCACGCTGACCAATCAACGTGCACATTTTTGAATATTAATGGTGGGTTGTTGTATAATGTCGCATAAGCCACACACTTAAAGATAACCCAGATAAATGCACCATTGTCCCATTCGGCAAAGGAGAAGTCCCTGCAAATTACACTATTAATAATAACCCCCCCATTTTCCAAACCAGCATTGAGAGATTTGGGAATGTAGGTGAATAGTGACCTCAACTTTGGTCATCATGTGTCCACAGTGGTAAGGTAGGTCTTTTACACTGCACACCTTATAAGTAAGGGCATAGCATCTAAGACTAAGGATGTTATTCATCCACTGTACTAATTCCTCATCAGACCAATAATAAGAGTACAATTCTCCCTTTTGCAGGTACCTCACCAGACACCTGCAGGAGCTGGAGAGACCTAAGTGGTTTCTCACCCAGAAAATCAAGGAACTTTAACACATGACCTACATGGGCAGACAGAAGTTAATCTTTAGATCCTCAGCATATGATGAATATGTCTTCATAGTAATTTCTATAAAGACTGTAATACATTATAATTCACACAAACCCAACATTATGATTTTAAACTTTCACAAGCAAATATTCATATCTTGAAATCTATGCAGCCTAAACATAAATTGTTAGAACTTTTTTGTTAACCAGACATGAGCTCTCACTTAACAACAAAATATTCCTCTATAAGTGCATGCTTGTTGAAATATTTACAGTAATGTGAAAGCATATGTTTAATTGTATAATTAATAATGCAAATAATACTGGATATGTCTCAAGATCTGTAGCTTACAGTGCAGATATAAATGACACTTTTCTTCAGCAACATCTAAGGTTTCACCTGATGCCATGCAACAGTTTGTAAGTCAGTTGGTTTTTGAAGTAAAAAAATTTAAAAGGTACCAGTGCCAACGCAAAGAGCAAACACTCCAAACCAATAATCTCAGCAAAACAAGCACAACACCATCCACCGGATTCTGCATGCCTTGCATGGCATGCAGGATTAGTGCAGGAGCTCTAGCAGGCAATATGTCTGCCGTGCGATCCAGGAACAGCCTGCAGGGGCGTGCACAAGTGCTCCTGCACTAGTCCTGCAAGGACTAAGCCCCTGTATGCAAATCACCCCATTTGCAGGAGAAAGCCATGCAAATGAGATGAATTTGCGATCCAGGAAGCTTGAAATTGGTCGTGCAGGACTAGTGCAATCTGCAGAAATGTACTCTGTTAATAACCGAGTACCTTTCTGCAAAATCCAAAACGGAGCTGTGACAGCTCCATATAAAGGCTACATATAAGTCAGGAAGCATGCCAATGGCCAAATATAAGGCCATTGGCATTGCAAACAACATAAAAAATAAAAAAAATCAACTTTTATTTTTTTTAGCCGATCTCGGCTGTTTAAGCGTAGGGCAATGGCGCGCAAACGGGATCGGGGGAAAAATAATAAAATAAACTGAAAATAAGCATTCTAACTAAAATCACTATTCTGCCATTATAGTCAATGGCAGGCAGAAGACAACATGGCCAGTGAGTAGTGGTTGCTAAGGGGGGAGGCTCAGTGTGAGACATGTAACTATGCATTAGCAGGCAATCCTATGCAAATGAGGGGAATGATAGTGAATCCCAGTTTTCCCCAGCATGCTAGTCAGGTCCCAACAGTGTAAGAGTAAGAGTAGCTTGGTGCAAGCCTAGGAGGTAGCTGACATCACAGGATGAGGTGGCAGGCATACTGTAAGTGGATTGGAGCCCTGTGGCTCGGGTTTGCTCCTAGCTTAGCACAGCTAAGCTAGGGAGTGTCTCTGATTCTGCCTAGCACTCTTTACATTGCCTAAGTGGGTGTGCGTGCCACGCACCGGGTTTTAAAGGAAGAAAAAAAATTAACCAGGAAATAGCAGCATTGTGCACATTTGAGCACTCTGTTTGTGTGGTGCACCCCTGGGCTTAAACAGTAAGGCAATGGGAAAGGAAAACAGCAGTAGGAAGGTAATCAGGGAGAACTAGCATAGCTGGCAGGTAAAATTTATTAGAATCAGCCAATTACACAGGCAGCAGACCAGCCCAGCCCAGAACACTACTATAAACTATACAAACACCTTCCCCCCTGGTTTTTCCCACACTCTACACCACTGGCGTATACAAGCAGGGAACTTTTAACAATCAAAACAACAAAATGATAGGGGCTGCAATAGCTATCATACAACAACTTATGGAAGAGGCTGAAGGTGGTAAGGATGTGAATGCTGTCGACCAACCCACAGTGAGGAGACGGAGAAGAGTGTACAGACCCAGGGTAACCTACCAGGAGCTACATGAGCTGGAGATAGTGGAGCGCTATAGGGTGGACAGGGACCTCCTACAACAAATTGTTGAGCGCTGCCGGCCATGCCTGACACACAGAACTAACAGAGGGGAAACCATTCCAGTGGATAGTAAGGTATGTTTAGGCCTAAGAATACTAGCTAGAGGTACCTTCCACAGGCCAACTGGGGATATGATGGGGATCTCACAGACATCAACATCCAGGGTACTTCCCCAGTTCCTGGATGCCATGTCAGCACATGTCGGTGAGCCTGTATATTTTCCCAACACCCGTGAGGCGTTGGCCAGCAATATGCAACTGTTTCACCAAATAGCAGAATACCCTGAGGTAGTGGGTGCTATGGACTACACGTACATATGCATCAAGGCACCACCTGATGAGTGGGGTAGGGTCTACATCAACTGCAGTGGCTTCCCCTCCATCAACTGCCAGGTCATGTGCGATTCCCAGGGCAGAATACTGAATGTGTGTGCTGGCTGCCCTGGAAGCTACCATGATTCCCACAGCTGGCATCTGACGCAGCTGTACCAGAGATTTGCCAGTGGGGACATCCCTCATGGTCACCTAGTGGGGGATGCTGGATACGCACTGGAGCCGTGGCTGATGACACCCATCAAAAATGCATGCACACCCGAAAAAGAACTCCATAATGAGGCACACTAACAGACCAGAAATATAGTAGAGCATGTGTTTGGGATACTCAAGCCACGGTTCTAGTGCCTGGACACATCCGGTCGAGCCTTGCAGTACTCACCAGCTACATGTACCCAAATTGTCACCGTATTTGCCATGCTACACAATATGATCCTGTGGAAACAGCTGCAGCAGGAACAGCATGGGGCAGGGCCACATAGCCCCCCCCCACCATTGCCAAGGCCTGCACAGGCACAGAGTGACACGGAGGAGGAACAACCTGAGCCTGCCCCAGTAGGCAGAAGGAGGTGTGCCCAGTATGCCCTGGCCTTGGCAAAGAGGCAACACATAGCACATACACTGACACAGGAGGGACCCAGGGAATAACACCTCTCTCAGACTCTCACATACAGTAAAAGGTATGCCAAACATGACACTACCTGTGCTCGACCATGTGTAGGGAGTGTACCATGTGCATCCGACATAGGCAGCCCTGCAGCACCACCCTCAATACTGGGACACCCACAAGGTAAGTGACTCACACATGCCAGTCAGGGCGGTTCACATACCCAACAACAGTCACAGCCAGCAGGACAGGTGTAGACAAACACAAACAAAAGCTGTGCTGTGGCCTCTGAATGATGCCTATGGGTAACCCCCCCAGGCCTACCCGGACAGACCACAGCAGGTCAGGCCGTGGGATGTTAGTTCTGAAGGGTAGAAAGTCAGAAACTAATATATAGGTAAATCAAAGCTAAGATCTGTAGTACACTGGTATGCCTCTAGTCAGCATGATAGATTAAAATACAGAATGAAATGGAGTACATGACATACCAGTACAGTCATAGCAAATGTGTACAGGTGTCAGGTGTGCCTCCCCATCCTACATAGTAATGTAATAACAGTCAAGTGTGCCCCTCCAATCCTGTGTAGAGATGTAGCAATAGACAGGTGTGCCCCCCCCCATGCTACGTAGAAATGTAGTAACAGTCAGGTGTGCCCCCCAATCCTGTGTAGATATGTAGAAATAGTCAGGTGTGCCCCCCCAATCCTGTGTAGGAATGCAGAAACAGTCAGGTGTGCTCCCCCTAACCCTACATATTCATGTAGTAATGGTCTGGTGTACCCCCCCCCCGCCAATGTGAGGTATACACGTCGTAAGAGTCAGGTGTGCCCCCCCACAACTCTATGTAGAAATATAATAACATGTATGTGTAGCTCTAATACCAGTGGAACACAGATGCACAGAGGTAACCAAGGTAGCAGGATAGGTTGTAGCATCTGTACAATATGCAGGTATGGGTGTGTTAGGTTGGTGTGTGTCCCATATCATATGAGAGTGGTCGGTATGTATGCATGTTGAGTTAAGCCAGGTGGCCATTGCCCACTACTGCAGATGACAGGGACAAGTCCTCACAACTGCAGTGCCACATACAGTACCCATCAGTACAACACAAAGTAGCAGTAAGCCATTGCAAATGTATGGTGGTAATATGTGTCACCATCTGAAAGACTATCATGGCACGGCTGTTGGTCAACATATACAAGCAGTACACAGGGGAAACTACCCCAGACATACAGTATATATTGTGTCACTGTGAAATGGACACACCCTTGGAAAAGTGCATACAGGTATGCATCACATTATTCGGTCTTGTAGTGGGGGATACTGGTGTTTTCTGCCCAAACACTTGCAGATCACAAAGGAGGTGTAACTGATGTATTGGGAAACAGCTGATGTACCTGCACATGCAAGCATAACTTGAATGCCCAATGCATATCTGTGTGTCAGATGCAAGTAGTGTCCATAGCACACATGCATCCAGCTCATGCAAACCACCACCCACAGGCACCTCTCTGGTCATATCCCTGCTGTTGGAATGGGTACAGTAAGACCCCACCTGTATATGGGAATAGCAGAAGACTGCAGAATGCAGTGCAGGTGTCCCATGCAGGTGTGTGTCTAGCTATACGTAGCACCCTGCCAGCATCCACACCACCTGAGCAAGACTGTTAGGAGGTATTGGCATGAACACCAATCACACCTACCCTGTCACCCCAGGGGAATATACTGTATGGTGGTCTGGGACTGTAGGACTGACAGAATGTAACAACCTGCCACATCTGGCATGGAGCAACACCTAATGCCCCACAGGCATCTGCAAAGGCCTGTGTCTTACACGTACTGCTAATACATGTTATGTCACGGACACCCAAATAACAACATAACACACCCACATAAGCCATATTCAAGGCCATGTGGACAAACCACAGTAACATGTCCCACTGCATGAACTGAGGACCAACACTAACACACACCTGTGATGGGGCGATGCCCTTAGGGAAAGTATCAAAGAATGTATGCAAAATATATGGAAGAGGTTAGAATAACAGAGGGGGGGGTGGGAGCATGGGCAGCATGGAATGTTCAGGGTCCGACACCAAGCTGTGTGCACACACTATCCTTGGTTGAAAACACATACTTGGGTGGCTACACACGTGCCCGTACACCACAATAGGGTAAATGTCCTGACCCATGGCTGACCTGTGCAAATTTGTACAGCTGTGAGGCATTGCCACAGCAAGATAAGCCCATACTGTCATGCTGATGGGCGTACAAGTATGGGAATCCTCTGCCAGTATTGTACCAAGGTGCTAAACCCGATACACAAACCCAGCACCAAGTGTCTGCAGCTCCCCCTCCAGAATGGCATAACTTACCATGAATATGTAGGTGTCTACCCACAATACCAGACACAGCCACAGACACACTTGTCCCCAAGACATCACTGTAATCAAGAATGTCCACCTGATAGTACATGAGGGCAGACATCACTGTGTATAACAGTATATGTCTGAATATCTCTGCTAACAGCATTACCATGCAGCTGAAGCAGCACAGACACAGTCATCTACAGTACACAGTATCCTCTGCACAGTTTGTCCACGTATTGCCAAATGATCAACGGATACCCTGCAGAAACAGTATGCTACCTGTAGGTGTACAACACAAAGATCTGCACTGCAGTACAAACTACTTGGACTCGATCCACACATTCAATACAGATGGACATACTGGGCATGCTCACACACTTAGAGAAATGTAGGCAATGTCAGTCAACAACATACTGAAAGGTCATACTGGGCACGCTTACACACTTAAACAAATGAAGGCCATGTCTGCAAACACCAGTGAATCAGACATATCTGGCAGTCGCAGATGTTAGTGCAGATCTCCTCAGTATGCACCACTCATGCTTTGCACACACAGTGGATAGGAATACAGACATATATCTAAGGACAACACACTATAATAAGCCAAAGGTAGACGTACATATATGTGTGGAAGAGGGTGACTGTGGCAAGGAGCCATCCATGTCTGTCCCACACAGCACACAGCCAAAGGGCCACAACCACATGAGGTTCAGATGTCATTCACTGTAGATACTAGCCATCAGTATCTGTCAGCATTACAGACTATGTGGTGCAGGTGCTAGCTGTGCAACATGACTGTACAAGGGAGTAGTCATCTAACAGCTGTATACATGTACCTGTGAAATATGACCCTATGTGTGCCTGCATGTGGTGTGTCAACCTTTAGATGAATGGGTTATGGCCCATGCACATGTGCTGCCCTCCCCATAGCCCTACTATGACAAGCCTGATGAGGTCATTGACTGTGAAATACACCTCTGGGGCAGTTGTAGCACAGTAATCTCCGTGGCACATCCTATAACTGCATAGTGCTGTAGTGTGATCAAATAGTTAGTTAGGAGTTCTAATCCCAGACTTGGCAATTGTGTGTGTGCGTGTGTGTGTGTGTGTGTGTGTGTGTGTGTGTGTGTGTGTGTGTGTGTGTGTGTGTGTGTGTGTTTGTCTGACTCTGTCTATATAGAGAGCAATGCTTTTTAGGGTACTCACACTCCCTACAACTCAAATGCTCTACTTTGGCAAGGATGCTGATGTCATCCACATAGAAATACACCTCTGGAAAGGTTGTAGCCCAGTAATTTCCATAGCGCATCCCATAACTGCTACTGCTGTAGTGTCCTAAAATAGGTAGGAGTTCTAATCTCTGACTTGGCAATTTTGTGTGTGTGTGTGTGTGTGTGTGTGTGTGTGTGTGTGTGTGTGTGTGTGTGTGTGTGTGTGTGTGTGTGTGTGTGTGTGTGTGTGTGTGTGTGTGTGTGTGTGTGTGTGTGTGTGTCTGTAGAGAGCAATGCCTTTTAGGCTACTTACAGTCCCTACAATTCAAATGCCCTACTTTGGCAAGGCTGCTGATGTCATCCACCTTGAAATATACCTCTGGGAAGGTTGTAGCCCAGTAATCTTCATAGCGCGTCCTATAACTGTGTACTGCTGTAGTGTGATATAATAGGTAGGAGTTCTACTCCCAGACTTGGCAATTGTGTGTGTGTGTGTGTGTGTGTGTGTGTGTGTGTGTGTGTGTGTGTGTTTGTGTGTGTAGAGAGCAATGCATTTTAAGCTAGTCACACTCAGTACAATTCAAAGGGCCTACCTTGGCAATCCTGCTGATGTCATTCACTGTGAAATACACCTTTGGGTAAGGGTCACTCCAGCAATCCCTGTGGTGTGTCCTATAACAGCATCATGCTGTAGTGTGATATAGAACCCTGGTAGGGGTTCTATTCCCACACATGGCAGTTGTGGATGTTTTGTGTATGTTTCTATATCTGTGTAGGGAGCAATGCATTTTAGGCTACTCACACTCAGTACACTTCAAATGACCTACTTTGGCAGTCCTGCTGATATCATTCATTGTGAAATACACCTTTGAGTAAGGAGTACTCCAGTAATCTCCGTGGCGCGTCCTATAACTGCTTAGTGCTGTAGTATAATAAACTAGTTAGGTAGGAGTTCTAATCCCAGAGATGACAGGTGTGTGTGTGTGTGTGTGTGTGTGTGTGTGTGTGTGTGTGTGTGTGTGTCAGTGTTTGTAATTCGTATCCTGGGTGGAGGGGGTTGTGAGTGTGTAACAACTGGACTCAATGGGGAGTGGGTTTTGCAAATTTCTTATATGGTGGCCCTAATATATATATCACAATGTCCACCATACAAGAATAACAGATGTGAAATAGCTGCGAGGCTGGTGTGCATATTCATACCCCTACATGTGACATCAAGCCAGGCAAACAAAGTAAGCGACCCTAGTATTACCCAGATAACACTCCCAACCCATGTCTCATATGCACACACACACACACACACACACACACACACACACACACACACACACACACACACACACACACACACACACAATCACTCACTTGCCTAGGCAACAGCCACTATGTTGGTAGTACCCTGCATATTGCTCACTGATAGTAACCATGGTGTGATTGCAGTGGGCTACAGTGGGCATGGCACCCCAGCCATCAGTCCAATAGGCACGTACATGCTGACAGTGCACCTTCCCCATTTTCTGTAACACCTGTAGTACTTTCAAATGTGACCCAAAAAAGGACATGCCATGCCTGAAAACATGCCCTGTATGGAAAGATGCCACTGATACCAGGGAATACCAGTATCATGTTATCAATGTAGGTGCTGGGTCAACCTGCCATCCATTAACAGTTCCCTCCACATGAGGCCAAAACTGGCACATCTGATGATAGCAATCTGTGTGCACAACATGGGCCAGACACCCTAGGTACAGTTCCACATGTCACTGTACATGCATGTGGGAGGTGTGCACATCCCAGACACCATCCATGTCATGGATTAAGGAACACATACATGGCAAGCAATCCACAGCATTGGCCACACCCAATAGTCACCCAGGTGACTGGATGTTGAATACAGTACCCACCTGTGTGGTCAAATCCAGACACACCACACCTGAGCCATAGTGCAGACCATTGTCATGTGGCCTGATGCCAAGGTATACCCATCACCTAGCCTTGTATAGCCATCTGGCACAGTCGACCACTACACACCCATAAAGCAATGCACCCATGCATGTCAGTACTGGCACCCTGTGTCTGTGTGTGTGTTGTATGATGCGTATGACCACATTCACGCTCACTACAACTCCCACTGGCATACTGAAGCATGCTGTCTGATGTCAGACACCTCCACATACCCTTTGCCCATATAACCTTCGTATGACCCCTGTGGTGCATGTGACACCTGCAGAGTACTGTGTTGTGGCAATCTCACTAGTGATGATTTGTATTCCTGGCCCAGCCAAGTGTTAAAATGTGTGTGTCCCTGTGAGAGAGTGGCTGTGTTGGCTCTGGCACCTGTTCATGTGGACAGGCACATACAACTACATCTACCATATAGCTACCATATTCCTGTTGCAGATGTCACTCACCATCACATATACGTTTTGAGGGCTCCTCAACATGTAACCTATGTGGTGTATCCAATAACTGCATAGACATGTGATAGCACTACATAGTCATCAGGGGTTTGATACCCTGTACTGGTAGGTGTGTGACACAAACATGCTTATGTTTTACTCTCCCACCCCTCCCTGACTTTTCTTTGCCTCTGTCTGCCTCACCGTCTGCCTCTCTCACTCCCTTTCTGGTGGATGTGGAGACTTACACATGCTTTGCTTAGGCAGCAGCATGTACATTTTAAGTGTTGCTCATGATCAGCTGATGGCTTCTGCACAAATCAGCCCTCCTCTACTTGCTTGCATATGGAACAGCTGTGGTAATGTTCCCTTAGCCAATTGCATGGGAACACACTCCAATATCTAGGAACATCATGTTGGTGTTTGGCCTTTACATTCACTGTGAGCAGGAACTTGAACCGTTGTTTGGCAAACAGCATCTCAGATGGATCGGGGATCTACCTCTAGCAACCTACACTGTGGAAACAGGGTAACACACAGGAGGGGGATGTGCCTGACCCGACTACAGACTGTAAGTGCTTCTGTACTGCATTTGGAGTACTGTTGGTTTAACAGGGTGTGTGTGGATATGGCTGTCCTACATGTTTTAACAGGTGCCATGTCAGTGCTATGTTTATGAGGAAACTCCCATCTGTAGGGTAATCTGCAGACAGGGCAGTGTGTGGTGCCTTTTGTTTCATGTGTTACCCACAGAGCACCTATCTGTGAACTGCAGAAGGTAGTATGAGGATTGCAGTCTGTTGATGGTGACAGCCATGAGAGTTACTGACTTCATATCCCTCATAGGACATATGTTGCAACAAACCCTGTTACAACAGTAAATGTATGAGGGTATCACAGCAACATGTCAATTTTGGCCCTGTGTATGTGCCTTCAGCCACAACTCTGTCAACCTTTGTATATATGTCATGCAGTAAGAGGTGCATATGTGCTGTACACCATAATTAGTGTCATCATATCTGATAAGCCAGTGAGATATCAGACTGCTACACATGTTATGTGTAGTGGGGGTTACATTTTATGACATAACCTGGACATTCTGTGGTTGTGTGTACAGTACTGAGGTCTGTATACCATGGTGATTGTCAACGCTGTGTGTATTGTTGTTATGTACTTTGGCCTGTGTATAGACTGTGGTAGATGTCATTGTTCTTGGTCCTGTTCTATCTGATGCTACATACTGCGCCACTGTATGTTACCCTATCTGCTTACATGTTTGTAGGGCCATACAAACACATGCCCCATACCACAGTCAGGCTTTGGACTACACTGTGTAGCGAGCCAGTATATGTAGGGTTAGTGTGTGAGTGGCACATATGAGGATGGTGTTGAACAGATAGTCCATATACTGTAATATTATGTTAGCTTACCATATGTGGCTGTGTTCACATTGGTTGCGGTTATGCACTTTCACACACATGTATCATACTCTGTGCTGTGACATGCCTGTAGAGCCTGCTGTACATACTGGTACATGTGCATTTCCCCCCCTAGGAAATGTAGGCTAGTGTTGAGCCAGTCTGTAGCCTGCACAGTACGTTGTTACATGCCTAGCAGCTTAGTGTACTTACCCAGTGAGATGTCATGTCCAGATACTTGCCAGATATACTGCTGCCGGGCCACCATAACAGTCATGTATGTCAGACAGAGCAGTGGAATGCTGTACAGATGTATGTCAATATCTAGTGGCTAGTATGTGGCCATGGCACCTCAGTACCAGCAGTTATCATGTGTCAGGACAGACAGGGGTGTGTGAATGCATAACCTGTTGGGGCAAATGTATACCAGTAGTTATGTGTTATACCCATCACCATGGCTGTTAACATCCACATTGTCAGGCTTGGTCCACATGTCTTGCACTAAGGGGTTCTGTGTATACCTCTGGACTGTCCAGAGTGTGTCAGACTGTCCACATATTTTGGCCAATATCTCTGCTGTAGTCCACATGAGCATTACGTGCTAGCAGTGGCACTGTCCTGTGATGTCCTTAGGATGTCTGTCAGTAGCCAGTGGCACACATGATAAAAGCAGATGTGACCTCCCACACACACCATGTCTACTCTCCCTTAAGGTATCTGGATGTGCATTACCACACAATCCACCTTGGGTAAATGCAGGCCTACAGCCTCCTGCCATACAGACTGCTCTGTTTGTCAGTGTGCTTGTGATGGTGCCAGTTATGCCTTGTTATGTAACAGTTACATCCCATTGTGTCAACCGAGGTCTTTACCCCCTAGGGATTGTGTACAGAGTGTAGATAGAGGCTGCTGAACTATGCATCTGCATTACTTACTGTTGATTGTTCGGTATCCTGTGGCCCAGTCTGACTTTACTATTGTACTACTTGAAGGCCTCAGCCTGGACGCAAAATTCGTAAACTTTTCCAGACTACTGTATTAGTATAACTGTTTTACAGCTGCATTACTCTGTTTATATGGATGTCAGTGTCTAAACAGCTATGTGACATGGCATATACAACTGTAATAGTACACAAATAAAGCTTTCCCATTTCCCATTTATGCAAACCTGTGGGTGATGTTATATCCTTTGACCTCTCTGTGGGTATATGTTGCAGGCAATGGTTGTCATTTGTATGGGTGGCTCATACAGTGTCCAGTTTTTAAGGTGTTTGCTGTAGGCATAGTGGCTGTTCCATATTGTGTGCACATGCTACATATGTATCTTACTATGCATATCTCTGTGTGTGTATGTGTAGTTACATATATATCTATATATATATATGTATATATGTGTATATGTATCCTAGAGATGCCCATGTCGTATCTGGTCCTGGTTATGGGATCTGCAACACTTGGTAGAGTGTTTGACTGTGGCGGGGGGTATACCTATCCGTACAAGACGTATATTGTTTGGGGCCTCTCAACCCCATTAATGGTACATGTAGACATATATGTTTTTGTTATTTCCCCATTGTTATCTACAGATGTATGTCTGTATATACTTATATATATATATATATATATATATATATATATATTTATATATATATATATATATATATATATATATATATATATATATATATATATATATATCTGCTTACATATATCTAACTTACTGTATATATTTAGACATATAGATGTAGACATATATATCTATAGATGTAGGCATGTGCATGTATATATGTTCATATATATTTATATATATATATATATATATATATATATATATATATATGTATATTTCTGTATAAATATATATATATATATATATATATATATATATATATATATATAAACATATATAGATATGTTGTATCTGTTTAGATATTAATATATTTACACACACACACACACACACACACACACACACACACACACACACACACACACACACACACACACACATCTACATGTTGGAATACATTCTCTGTACTGTTGAATGTCTAGGCTGGATGATATGTTTGTGAATACATCAGGGTTATGTATGTCTGACATTGCTTAGTGGTAAATCACTTTGTCTATGGTGTGCAGGGTCCTGTGTTTGAGCCTTGCTGGGCAGAACAAGGGCTGTTGGATACAGAGTGATTAAGGCACTTTTGAGCAGTTGTAAGCGGGTTTGGGTGGAGGTAAGCACTGCTAACTTCCGGTCACAGTTTCTTACACTGATTTAGCTTCTCAGTTGCTTAACCAGTGTAGGCATTTCTTACCCCCATGCAAACAGGCTTAAACCTGCTTACTGCTGCTTAAAAGTGCTTACTCCCACTTACCCCTGCACTAATTTCTTAAAAGAAAAGAAAAAGAGGTTGATAGGAAAGTGGAGGAAAAAAGGGCACAAAGAGGAAAAGATAGTAGGGAAACTAGCCAGGGACGTGCAGGAAGGGTGTAGGGAAGGCCCATAGCTGCCCATTTCTTTTACACCAACAGCTGTGCATATACACTGAATTTGGAAGTAGATTTGGACACTCAAACCCTGGGAGGAGGTGAAGACAACAATAATAAGTTGTGATGCCAATTAGACCTGATTACATGTGTCCAGTGGACACGTGTGTGAAATGGACAGCTTTGTACGGGGCAAGATTTTTTGTGGGAACAGATGCCCTTTTTTCTTTTTTTTCAGGTGAGAGTGGGATGTTGGGGAGGGGTATTAGGTTTATTTGGGGAGGTAGGCTGGGTAGGTTAACAGACAAGACAAACATGATGCATACAGGAGGGGTATATGACACGTGGGGGGTAAACACCTTGATGGGGAGGGGTGTTGGGAAACCGGAAGCCCATGATCCCCCTAGTGGAAACAGTGGGACTGAGGTCCCCACCCATGGGCAGTCACCACTGCATCTTCACTGCCCTGAAGGTGGCTGTGCTGGGGGCTGAGTCACAGAGCCAGGCTGACCCTCTAGTCACAACATGCGGCCCTCGAGCTGGTGTAGCAGATCATTAAACTGCTGTTTGATCTCTCTACTCACCACAACCCTGACCTGGCGACAGGTGACAGGTACCTGTCCGCGCCTGCTCCCAGGGGGGTGAGCCCCATCCCCTGAGGCGGTTCCACCGAACATGTTGCAGGACCAATGGACAGGGAGGTCCCGGGTTGGGCCCCAGACATGCTGGTGCCTGGTGCCATGGCCAGCTGAAGTGAGACAGGTGGGTCTGCTGGGATCGGCCTTCCCAGGCATGCAATAGTGTTTAGATTTCATCATCATATGTGGGTTTGTAATAGTCAGCACATTCGAGGGTTAGATATAACAGCATGCATAGATATTCCCATTAACCCAGACACCAGATACGGAACAGTTGCATAGCAAACAGAACACATGCATATATGGGACCACAGTGGTAATAAGAACAGCATGCAGGTACATTGATGGCACCATGTCACCAATGTTGGAATAATTCAGTATAGCACATGCATGGGAACCATTAAAATATTTGTCAAACAATTGGACATTATCAGAACATAGGTGTCATTACATACCAGTTGGGGTGGGTATGTTGATTATTGTTGGAGATATGGTGGGGGGGAGAAAGATGTCAATTAACAACTAGTATATTCCTGTAGTCCGCATTACTTTCCTAGTCAGTGCTGTTATCTGTACATTACAAGTCTTAATACACTACCCTATAGCCTTAGTTAGGACAGTGATATGGCTGTCATCATCGTTACACATGAACTGGTTTACCTGCAGTATACAGCTCTTACCTGGTATACCTGTGGAGGGAATGTTTGTTAACACTAACTAACTGTTTCTACACATACTCCCAGATTCTGGGTTGATGTTGTGCACATAGCTATCCAACTCTTTCTGCACAGAATTTGGCCATGTGTTGACCACATGCTGGTGTGCCGGGACATATCTAGAATATTGCCCTCTTCCACCTTTAGTGACCTGACACACACATATACATGCTTTCCTACACGGTTATATTATGTATCACAGTGTGGGTGACAGTGATCAGTGATACTTTATTATTCAGAGAAACTGCAACACTCACAATTCCCTACAATACCAGAGTGAACAGTACCAGTACAGGTTATAATGGTCTTTATTTCTCAGCACATTGTTCATATCCAATGTACTTGTGCCAGCAATGTTTGTTTGCACTACCTGACTGTTGCCACACAAAGTTCCAGATTACACATTAGTATTTTGCACATACATCTCACTCTTACTGTATGCACTCTGGTCACAGCCTGAAAACATGGGAGTGTAGATAGGACATACTTGAAATATTACTCTCCTAACAGTTTTGGGGGTTGCTACAGTGACAAGTTTGTTCTCATAGAAGTTTTACAATCACTTGTATTCCCTGTTTGCTAGCTAAACATCTGGGATCATCCCACAGACTTACCGGGGGACAGTTAGCAGATACGGGCCCATATACTGGACATTCTGGCCTCATCTGTACAGTTGTGGGGTATGATTCTGTATGCAGTCTACTTCCGCTCCCAGGATTCAGACCATGGCTGTGCCTGCTACAGCTTAAACACTGTCCATCACAGTTGTGTCTGCTATATAGATATTGCTGTATATCTCCTATCTGCTTTCTGTCTTATTAATCCCCTGTGCTTTTGCATTCTGACCTTGTATTACAACACTCTTATACAGATTTCCTAGACAGTTATGTGTTGTAGGACAGTGTGTGTGACAGTGATGTGTAATACCTCATTATTCAGAGCAACTGCATCAGTCGCATCTCCATACAATACCAGTGTAAACAGTAGCAGTACTGGGTATCATTCTTGTATTTCTCAGCAGTGTTGGTATCTGACAGACCTGTAGGAGAAATGTTTATTAGCACTACCTGAATGTTCCCACACACAGTACCAGATTCCACATTACTATTATGCACATACATGTCACTCTGTTACTGTACACACTCTGGCAAGCTGGGGTGTAAATGGGACATACGTAGCTTCTTGGTCTCATAAGGTATTGGGGAGTTGCTAGTGTGCCAGCTTTTTTCTCATAGCTGTGTGTCAATCAGTTGTATTTCCTGTTTGCTGCGTATATGTCTGGGATCATCCCACTGATTTCCTGGGGGACAGGTTGATAGGCAACAGATATGGGCCACTTTACTGGGCATTCTGGACATATATGTACAGTTGTGGGGTACGATTCTGTATGCAGACTACTACCACTGGCAGGATTTGATCCATGGCTGTGCGTGCTAAAAAAGCAACAATTCACATCTCAGTTGCATGTACTATTCGGGTTTTGTTGTCTGCATTTTCCCTGTTTACTGTCTATGTGTCTTTCAGTTGTACTAAATGGCCTCTGGGGATTACACCTGTCATATACAGGCATTCCTACACATTCAGTATATGGTGCACGGTGTGGGTAACAGTACTTAATACAACAGTACTATTACATGATTGCAAATATACATTACCATATGTTACCAGAGTATGCACATGCAGTCCAGCAGTTAGACCTTTATTGTCAGGCTATTAAACTTTTATTTACATACAAATGATATGAGACTGTTCCTGCCATATTTTCTAGTGTATGCAGTGCTTGCCTTGAACAATACAGGTTTTATACAGGCAATTCATTTACTACTACTTTTATTTTCTATGACAGTAAATGCATGAGTATTACTGACCTGCCTTGCATCGCAACCTCACCAGGCGACTGACGTGGGCCTCCTGGTTCGTGGCCCGCTCCATTGCAGCTGGTGGGGACATAAGAGGAATATTTAGCCATACCTGTCCATGATATAAAGTAAATACTGTGGAAAGAAAGAGCCAGGGAATTGTTATGGCTAGGCTTGTATAGGCCCTAGGGTCGATAGCCTAGTACCAACCTATGAACCTATACCTGAGCTGGCAATTATTACACACATAGTGCGGTGATACTTACACACAACTGGAACATCCTCTGCTGCTCTAGCCTCTTGGATCCACTCCTCCAAGACATCCCCCTTACGCCACTTCAGGTCGGCATAGTGATGCCTGACCTGCTCACCAGTTTGAGGTATGCCAGAGGCACTGGTAAGGTCACGGGCGAGACGGTCCCAGGCCTCCGCCTTATATTGGGAGCCCTGGTACTGGCCCTGCAGCAGTCTCTGATCATGGTCTTTGACAAGGGAGTCCTGCCATGACTCTGGTCTCCTGGGGATGCACCAGTGCTGTGCCCGAAAGCACACACCTTCTCCCTTTACTGCCATTGTGCCTGCAAGGGGAAGCTACAACCAGTTATGATATGTATTCCCGCCTCTTGGGTTTAAGTAGGGCTGATTTCCCACACGTTTCCATGATTGGCCAGTTTTGAAAAGGCTAGGCTATGGGCAAATCTGCTTACCTAGGGTTGGCATTGTTTAAAGGGGTATAACACTGAGCACAGTGAGTTAGCTGGCCTGCACATTGCTTACACCTCCTAAGCTGGCCTGTGCAATGCTTAACATTGCTTATATTAGACTTTGCATCATAATTTCCTTTTTGGCATTGAGTTATTATTCATTACGCCTTATATGTATGCCTGGCATCCATGATTCATGTGTACGTACATTGTATGGGGTCCTTGTGTTTTACTGGGGACTTCTGCACACTATTACAATTACACCTGCCTTCTGGTCTTACTGCTGTACTCCGGTTCACATATTTATGTTATGTAGTGGGACAAGGCACATATGTCTGTATACTGATTCCTTTCACAGGTTCAGTTTGGTTTTACTATGGTAAAGACTTGTTTGCTGATACCTCATTCTTCTGTATTTCTGTGATGGCTTGGTGGTTAACTAATGTGATTATGGTGTATAAGGTCCTAGGTTTGAGACCTGCATGGCTGTTTATTTTTTTGATGGCCAGAACAAGGGCCGTTGGATACAGAGTGATTAAGGCACTTTTGAGCATTTGTAAGTGGGTTTGCATGGGTTTGCACAATGGTAAGCACTGCTAACATGCCGTTACATCGGCTTACAGAGAGTTAGCTTCAGAATTGCTTAACCAGTGTAGGCATTGCTTACTGCCATGCAAATGGGCTTAAGCTTACTTACTAGTGCTTACATATGCTTAATACTGCTTATTGGTGCTTAAACCTGCTTACTAGTGCATTATTCATTATGATACTGACACCTCACATGTGCATTTACTGCAGTACTCCAGTTCATAAATATATGTTATTTAGTGGGTTATTCAACAAAAATATTGGTCATAATGTGCTTTGCCATGGAAAATGGAATGTGCTGCAGCGGGACTCAAACCGGGAATGCCTGCTCATAAGGCAAATGCTCTGCCCACTACACTATTGCTATGCTGCTTTGTTTGCATATTTCTTCCTTGTTATCCTCTTCAGCCATTTAAGCTGCATTAACTGTAGCTAAGTGATGGGCACACCCGCATACCTACTGTTAGTTTTAATGGGATTTAAAAAATAAATAAATAAAAGGGTTTGTTCATGTTATTTATGTATACCTTTGCTGCTGTACACAAGAGACTGTTGGTGGGGATATGCGGACACCTATGAGCGGCCTCGCTCATTTCTTACCCCTTTCTGCTGTTCTTCATTGCGGGGGCGTGTATATTCTGAGAGCTCTGCTCTCAGACACGCCCCCTGCACTCTAACACACTCCATGTAAGACTAGGAGCTCAGGCAGCCAGCCTCATTACTATGCATGGCATGCTGCCGTCCTGCTCCTAAATGGCTGCCTCCATGCAGGACTAAGCTAGTCCTGCATGGAGGAATAGTAAATCCAGGGGCATGTCTGAGGAAGTTCCAAGTGTGAATGAAAAACGCTGTGATTTAGTTAAGTGTTTTGGGATATTGCATTTTTTTGTGTTTCATTAAATGCTTTAGTTTTTAACCCCAAGTCCGTGGTTATCGTCTTTCCTCCTCATCACTTGGTTTTTGAAGTGTTACATATATATGGAAATACTGTTTATTTCCATAATTACTATCAAATAACTAGCAATATATCTTGTATAGTGTAATATAAACCAGCATTTCAATGAATTGTCTTGTTTCCCACACTGGTGTTTCACACCATACACCTCAATAAAATGTAGGTCTCTTAGATATGAAAATATAAGTATAAATATAAAAATATGAATAATAAGTGGAAACAAAGATGAATTTCTGCACTTAGTTAAAGAACCTAGACCCAAAAAAGTTCTGGACACCATAAGGAGCTATGAGTGTGATATGGAGGTATACAAAAAAGGCATTATAGGTTTGAATGAGTTAACTTAAAAAATGCATACTGTGTAAGATACTTCTTTAGATCTAGTATGGTAGGTTACTGTATGGACACTTCCTTTTTTGTGCAGCTTTTTCATGGTTGCTTTTTTTCTGTAGGAATACACTGTGGTTTCCACAATTAACTTTCCCACAAAGTGAGTTTTCTGTATTCTTCCTTACTAAATGTTTTATATTGTCAATAAAGAGGTTGCTTGTATTGCTGGCATTTTACTACTGTTTATGCTACCTGTGTTTTGCTTGTATTGGGTATTTTCCTCATCTGTCCATTTTTAAAGGCTCCTTCTCCAGCTTCAGTATGAAACTGGATCCTAGTAAGTTATTTAATCCTTCACCAGTCCACAAAAATAATACAAATGTTAATAATGAGGCATTGGTTTTTAGTCCAGCTTCTGTGCCTCAGCCACTGGCAAATAACTTCACTGTGGCCATGATTTGTTCCTTGGACCATTCATTTTCTTCTCTTAGTCCATCTGGTGTTGCTTCAGAGAAGCTACTAAGGAACAGCAGGCTGCTACATCCTCTGTGGCTGTTGAAATGCCCTTGTTAGGAAAGGTGGAACTAGTCTTTCTGCAAGGTGCTGGGGATATTCCTCTGTTAAACTCCTCCAAAGAATGTTCATGTAGCCATTGATTTTCAGAAGGATCTCTCAAGAAGAATGAACACAAGACTTGGCATATTTCTCCTCCTTGTCTTTCTAGAAAGATTGTCTGCACTTTGCTAAAGGTTTATTAACAGCTCTTTTAGTACAGACTGGTCTCCTCCTGTGAAACCTAAGTAATTGTTTCACCTTTTAGATACTGATTCCGAGCTGGAGGGTCAGTCCTTGGATTGGGATTCTGCTTCTCTGGCCTCCTTTTCTAATCAGTGGGATTCTGATTTTGAGGGGAACTTATCTGTCAGATTTCCCTGTGGGAGGATTTTCTTTTTTTGGCTACTATTGCTAAAATGAAAGATGTTTTACTGGGAGTAGAAGGATATTTTGAAATCTCAGATGAGATAGTATGATGTGTTACTGGAGAATGTTGCTCTACAGCCTGCTGCTCCAACTGTAATACCCACTCTGGAAGATGCTTTGCTTAGCAGCTTGTGCTTCATGTGACTCACAGCCATGTGTTCCTAGGAGAACTGATATATCATTTATTTTATTTATTTATTCAGTTTGATTACCAGGGAGGTCCACTGGGCTGTGGAGCCCATTTTCAGTGGAGGCCCGGGGAGAAAAGCTCCACAGTAAGTTTATTAGATACATGTTTGTCAATCATATTAAAAAAAATGCATAGTAAAAAAAAATACATAAAAATACAAACAATATGGTTCAATCTCCAAAGCAGTAAACAATCAATGCATTTACAATTAAGTTTAGGAGAAAAATGAGTATACAGTGAAATAGTTAGAAGTAATAATTAGTCATGAGAAACAAATAAGTGATTGAGAGTGGGGTAAGGAAGGGGAGAGGTTAGCCAGGAGTGAAGGTTATAAGGTTCCCCAGTCTCACAGATTTCTTTTTACTTATCCTAGAGCATATCTCGCTGTTATTACTTTATCCAAATATGCTTCTTCCACCCTGGCATTTAGATCTATGCCAGTCTCATATGTTATGTTTAGATTTCTTCTGGTCTCTTAAAACAATATGCAGAAGTTCAAAGGTTGATTTTCCTTCATCATAATCTAAGGCATTTCTAACTTCCCCTCCATCTTCTCTTTCTCATGCCACAAAACATACATTGAAGTGTGCATATAAAGGTGCTGATGCAATATCAAGGGAGACTGCTACAGGCTGTATTCTGAGAAGATATGACTAGTTGCATTCTTAGACCTTCCATGACTCTTTTAAGGTGGAAATGCCTATCTGGATAAAGAAGACTTTGTTCAGTTCATCCTGTGTGAAGGTTCTCAAAATGTTTGATGACAGAGGAAGATTAATCCAGGGTGCTATCCAGATTTTCCAGCCCTCCTTTCAGAATTATTAAAGACACGTTTCTTCCAGTACAGGTCCCTCTTTCAGATTACAGACTACATCTTTCCACAAAACTTCAAGTAAGCAGCTTACAAGCAGCAATGTCAGGGTGGATCCAGGTGCAAGGGACCTTCCTCCAGTCCGAACATCAAACTAAGAAAACAGACTGTTTACCCCATCACATTTTAACTCCACATCCTGGTAATCTTGCAAACCCGTCCTAATTCTGGATATTCACCTTCCAGTTTGGCAATGTATAACCTCAGATTTTCTGAGAATCATTCTCAAGGGATACCAGTGGCAGTGTGATTCCGTTCTTCTGTTTCATAGGACTCCTCCACACCCTTTCAATTAAGCCCCTATGTTCTCTCCTGTTCTCTATCAGATGCTGTCCCAGAGTATAATAGAGCCAATCCTCCTCCCCCAAAAGGGGAAAGGGCTTTTGTTCAAGGATGCTTTTGATGCCAAAGGGAGGAGGAAGCTTGAGAACTGTTCTAGATCTTTCATTTCTAAACCTTCACATCAAACTCCCAAAATTCAAAATGCTTTCCCTTAGTTCTGTTACTTCTCATTCCCTTGGCAGCTTTCTAGCAAATTTAGATCTAAAAGGGTGTTTGTAATCATGTTCTAGTCCTTGAAAATTTCAGACACTTTTTTTGTTATTTTCTGTTGCTGGTTCACATGTTCAGTTTCCTGTTTTGCCATTTGGATTTTCAACTGCTCACAGCGTGTTATGGAATGCCTGGCTCCACTGATTACCTCCTACAGATAGTAGGGCATTCACATTTTTTCCATACTTAGATAACTGTTGATAGTGGCAGATTCCTATCAGGCTCGACAAAAATTCCTTTGTTTGGGTAATAAGCCATTTTCCTTGGTCTGTGATTTTTATTAAACAGAGAGACATTTTCTCTTTTTCTTGTCCACAGAATAATAATTCTGGGATATCTTTAGATTCATTCCTGATGATGTCTTTTCTTCTACAAAACAAAGTAATTTCTTATGTGATCCATTTTCTTGAATTCTCCGACCTGAATCAGACACCTGCCAGGGAATATCTCAGAATTTTGTGGTACCAGGCCTCTGCTATTCTCATGGTTCCTTTGTCCAGACTTCATATGAAAAAAATAAGTAACTTGTCAAATCTCTCTGGACTCAACACCTACATCTCCTGTCCTTTCATATTCCTGCTCTGGGGTGTGTGAAAAAGGAGCTTTAATGGTGGATGTGACAATTGACTTTCAACCAGATCTTCCTCATACCAACAGATAATTTCTCATTCAGGAGCAAGAGATGTCTCACCTTGTGAGTTGTGTCCAACAGTATAAAGGCTCAGGGCCTTTGGAGCAAGCAGAACAAGTTAGGACACACCAGGGGTGGCTCGTGCTATAGGACTGCAGGACTGCAGCCTTCCCACCTAGAGAACAAAAAGAAAACCCACCTAGAAAACAAACAAAAAAAAAAAAAAAAGAAAAGTAAAAAAAAAAACGGTTAACTATGAATCCCAGAAGTCCACGCTTGCGCACCCACGCTGGTCGGAACCCAGAAGAACTCCAGACTGTTTTGTCAAGCAGTCCGGATAAGAGAAAAGGCATCTCTGCCCTGCAAATGCCCAGAAGTCTGTGTTGTGATGACCACACAGAACAGAAGAGCTCTGGACTGCTCCTTTTGCAGGCTAGACCAATCAGGAGAGCTTACTCGGCTGGAACCAATCATGAGAGAGGTGAGGTTTGTCTCGTGACAACTGGAGGATTTACTGTTAGCTTGCATGGGTGAGGAGCTCTCTCCAGGAGGATGGATGCAGGGTTGGATTGGATTTATTTTCCTGATGTCGGATGATCTCGGAGCTGGGTGAGGAGCTCTCTCCAGGAGGATGGATGCAGGGCTGGATTGGATTTATTTTCCCGACGTCGGATGATCTTGCAGCCATTCTAGGTGATCTTGCAGACATTCTAGGTGAGGAGTGTGTGTGTGTGTGTGTGGGGGGGGTTAGTAATAACAGTAGAAAACAGGAACAGGGCTCTCATGGTGACATTGTATGTAAAAGTTTAGTAAAAGGATTTGCTTAAGTTAAATGTAAACCAGGCAGATATGTCAGCTGTGGGTATAGTGATGGAAAAGATTAAAAAAAAGAGAGGTTAGAGTGCTTTTGGAAAAAGAGTTTATAGATAATGATGGGCACCAAGCTTTTACTTTGGGTAATTCGTGAAACTCCAGTTTATTTGTCTTTTATGACTGAGTAATGAAGACCATGGATACAATTCTGCCTGTTGATGTGATGTTCTAGGCTTCAGTAAGTCCTTTGGCTTGTTAAATGATAAGGGGATGGTTTTCACCTTTACTGGTTGGTACAGCAAGTGGCTGAGGAATAGGAGTCAGGAAGTATTACAGAGGAACTTTCATAGAAGGAAAAGGTGCTAATAGTTTAACTTGAAGCATGTCCCTTTCAGTTTATTTACAGCACCAGCTGTATTACAAGCACTCTCAGGTCTCACTAACAATTAAAGGCTAAAATGAGTGAGCACTGCCTTACCTGTCCTAGTCTTCTGAGGCAAACTATTTCCTTTCATGCTGTTCATTCTTTATCATATGGAGTTCTGACTTGCATCAGCCTGCATTCGACATCACACATTAGTGGCTAGTTTCTCAGGGGTGTAAGTCAGTTTAATATTTAGTCCCATTACTGTGCATGTAGGAAATTTTAAAATAGGGTGCAGCATAGCTGTATGTGTTCTAATAGACAAAAAGACCATAAGGAAGAAAGCTGAAGCTATGACAACTTACCTCTTCTAACCTGCTGAATTTCAATCTCTGAGCCTATATGTCAGTTTAGAAACTGTCTTAAAGTCATTATTTATTTATTATTTTGCTAAATGAGAGAATGCACTGGCCTTAATGGACCATTCTTAGTCATGACACAAGCCAAAATCTAAACACATATGATTACAATAAGGAAATCCAGATGTTCAAATAAAAACACAGCATCTGCAATTCAGTAACAAGAAACATTAGCATAAATCCACAGTGTGTGTGTGTGTGTGTGTGTGTGTGTGTGTGTGTGTGTGTGTGTGTGTGTGTGCACGTGTGTAAACTGCCCTTAGTTGCTATATACTGGTGGCTACAGAGAACTCATGGTGGTGTGTAGGAATACCACACTTGAATCCTGTACCTTAGATACAGGTGGCAAGGGCCTGAATTCCCTACCCACCACCACAGATTTTTGCCTAATTTTTGTTCTGTTATGTTCCTCATAAAATCTGTGGTTTCTGTATTTTTGTTATACAGTCAGTGGTAGCATTGTTGCCTGACAGGTACAGCTTCATTGGTTTGATTCTTGGCTGAGGTGCCTTCTGTGTGGAGTCTGCATGTCCTCTCATCTTACAAAGACATGTGTCTGGAGTGTTTCTCCCTGGGCCTGTGCTGAAAATTGGCTTTTGTTCCAAGTCGGACTTTCCTGGTTAACAAATGTTAAATAAATAAAAATACAGGCATTTGAATTTCAGACTTCATATTCTTCAGAAAGAACATGTTAACACAAAACCTTTTATTCTAGCAATTTTCTAAGTTTATAAGATGGATATTTGAAATGTGTCCCTATTTTTGGACTGTATTCTCCCATTATTGGCTTCGTTCAAGTTTTTTGTGCTAAGGTTGAGAGCTGTGGTGAGAACTGAATTCACTAAATAGTAGCCATTTAAGTTTCAGTCTTCCTCTCTTTCCCAAAACAGCTGATTTGGCATAGTTGTATGTTGCTCTGACTGTTTTGCACAAGGTCCTGGGTTCAATACTTGGCAATGAAATGTATGGTGGTAACATGGCACTTTATTCTAGCAACTTTCCAACATTGTACAAGCAATGTTTAAAATGTGTCCCTGGTTTTTGGGCTTTTATCCCCCCCCCATAAATATTAGCTTTTTCCAGATTTCTTGTGCTGCAAAGTTCAGATATGCAGTTGAGTGTCGAGTAGATTTTACAAGGAGCTGAGAGCTGCAGGGGACCAAAAGTTTAGTGTTGCTTATGCTGAGTCTACTTGTATTGTTAATAGCACACCAGGTAGTGTGTTGGCTTTTGATGCAGAAGGCTGTGGGTTCTATTCCCACAGTAGGTAGATGCATTGCTGATACTGTACTGTGTTGTAAAGGGGGTGGATGCTGCTGTCCTTTCTGGCAAAGATACCTAGTAACTGTGAACTTCTTGTTATCAGTTTGCCATCCATTCCCTATTGCAATATTACTAGCTTATCATTTTTAATGCAACATAGGCAATTTATTCCTTAAGGGCAACATGCACTTTATTTGTAGATGAAACAATGAAATATAAAGTTGTTTGCTAGCAGCCACCTCTTCATTAGTTACAGATTTCTTTAATGTGGAATTATTTAGATGACTTTTACTTCTTCAGAGATTGTGCATATTTACTGATACTGGTAGACTGTAGAAGTTTGAGTAGACTTTTATGATGGAAATGTTCTGAATTGGGCAGTTTTGTCATTACTGTTGCATGCATTTTGTTTCATTGCTTACTGGAAAAATGTTCTGAATTGGGCAGTTTTGTCATTATTGTGCATGCATTTTGTTTCATTGTTTACTGGAAAAATGTTCAAACAATAAATTTAAAACACACTCTTAACTACTGTATTGTATAAGGAATATAATTTAACACAATCAGGAAGGTGTAACAAAAAGCACGTGTATGTTTAGTGTGCAAGGGGCCTATAATTTGAAAACAGCCCAAAGTTATTCTTTATCTGCCACTGGCAAAATGTATTTTCTTTGAATGTGGGTTTCAATGCTGTTTCAATGAATGTGAGTTTCAAGGCAGGGAAGTTTTAATGCTAAGTCTGTTTTCATTGTGAGGCAGCATTGCTTTGTTTAGCAGATGCCTTAGTGTTTGTGCTGTAAAATGCAAACTAAAACTTTCAAATGAAGTCCAAATCATCGTAGAAGTAAAGCAGAGTATGCACATTAGTGTTTATGGTAAATGGGGTGAAATAGCTAAGTAATGGTTCATTGGAATGGCTCCGGGGGGGGGGGGGTTCCATTCGACCATGATTTTGTGAGGGGGAAGGGGGGAAAACTCAAAGACAGCCCCGGCTGGACCATACCTCTCAACTGTCCAGATTTTCACAAATGAATAGCTCTTTACTTATTATTTTTGGTTTGTTCCTCATAATATATGTGGTTTTCTGGCAAATCATTTAGGAATTAAGTCACTAATTAATGACAGACACTGAGTTTCAGACTTCATAACCTTCAGAAAAATGCGTGCTAAAGCAAGACCTGTTATATTCTATCAATTGTCTCAGTTTATACAACAGCAATTTTTAGTACTGTTTATATGTTCCCCCAATACATTTGGCCTTGTCCAGATTTCCTGCATTAACAGGTTGAGAGGTATGTACAAATAAATTGCTTTATAGAATTAGGCATATCCAGACCTTTCAACTTTCCCCAATTTTGGCTCAAAATGTTGCTCTTCCACAAATGATGGCTCCACAAAATGGCAATTTTGGAAGAAAACATGGAGGGTTTCAATTAACAAATAACTGTAATAATCAGAGTTATAGATTACTTTTATTTCAGAAATGCATGTAGATTCTTTTATTTTGTCAGCTGCTCAAGTTAGCAGTACTAATATTAAAAAAGTGTCCCTTCTTTGACAGGTTACCAGCTCTATTGTGTGGCTATTTTATATTTTTGCATCACATTTTTGGTGCATTTTTTATAAAATTGTGTTTTTTTGGCAACTTAGTGGCAAATCATTAAAGACTGAAGTTAGAAAATAATGACAGACATTTGAGTTTCAGATTTCATACCCTTCAGAAAATTCATACTAATTCGAGACCTACTATTCTATTATCTTTCTAAGTTTATAATCTGAATATTTAAAAATTGCCCTTATTTTGGGGCCTTTGTCCCACTTCTATGTATGGCTTTGTCCAGATGTCTTGCTCTGAGGTTGAGAGGTATGACAAATGTGTCAGGGCCATCACAGTCAGCCAGAGATATTTCAAATTGTGACATACTTGTTGCACCCCACTCCCCCATGTAGTGACTCTGGATGTGTCCAAGCAAGGCAAGGAGTAGTTATGCAGTGTAAATGTGGAGAGTATACCCACATCCAAGGTAGACACATGTACTACAGTGGCTTTTCATCTGTCCTTGATTTTGCAGAATGTTCTGGTTACTGCGGTGGTGGTGCTGCGGTAGCGCTGTCGCCTCACAGTAAGACATTGTCCCATTCGGTTCTCAGCTAAAGCATCTTCTGTCTGGAGATATGCATGAATGGGCGTAGAAGGTTGTGTGTCAGGGCTGGCAACTCGGCACGTAAAAATCTACTGCCAATCATTAGTGGACCAGAGTTCCGCTGTGGTGACCCCTAACCGGGAAAAACCGAAAGACACAACAACAAGTTCTGGTTTCTGTCATATTTTTATACTGTTGATTTATGCTTATTATTATTCAGAAAGTGCCTGTTGCTCTGTGTTTAAGTAGCAATACTTTAATGACCATCAGGTAAGCTTGTCTGAGATTGTAAGATGCAAGTAAGCTTTAATAAGCATACTGTTAAAGAACTGCCAACATTGAAAGCCTTTCTGTTGTTGCCTTGCAGAGAATAATTGCATAACTAGATAGTGTATAAGCCTTGGGTATTGAAATGCATATGACAGTATTTGTAATAAAGAACAGGATTACATTATTTTAAGAAGCTCGTTACATTTGTTGGAGACTTGCAGTCATCTTTGCAGGCTTTACCTGTAAACTAAACAGAATGCCAATCTATCATGTGTGGTCCATAACCTGTGCAGCAATCCTTTAAGCAATGTATCTTGAGCTTGTTTCTTGTTTGCTTTTCATTTTTTACTTTGATCATGTTTTCCCCATGAAACAAGTAGATAGTTGTTGTCACGCAGCAGGTCTTTTTTGGATAAGAAACATTTTTACAAGTGGAGGTATCACAGAGATTGTTACTTTCAGCATGTTACTTGGTACTTTAATAAAGCTGAATATAAATTCTAATTAGAAGTGCAGTGGAAGGAAAAGTGGTTTGAGTTGAGTGCTGCTTGTTTTTCTTATACTTGATTTTGACTGGCATTCCAGTAATGTATTTAAAAAGTAATTTAATTTGTCATGCCTCACAATCTTTTTGTTTCCATCTAGATATTAGGTAAGCTGTTATGCAGCCAATGCATTGAAATATTTTTTTCTTCTTCACTTCATTTTGTCTTGATTGGACTCTCATAATGGCGGATGTTAAGTTGTCTATCTCGCCTTCATTCTTGCTGGATGGGTTCGGAGCCGATCCTCGGCTCCGACTCGGCCACTCTAAAAGCTCGAGAGTTGGTTCCACCGGCTCGAGGCTCCCCTTATATCCCACAATGCTAGGCGGTCATACCTCAGATCTCATTTGCCGCTACAGCGATCGAGGTGTGTTTTTCCAACCGGCTTCAGGTTAGTCTATTTAGAACAGTTAAAAAGTTAATTTAAACCCCTTTAAATTAGTTTTTACTCATTATTCCCTTAGTTTAGTGGATTTTTATCCTTTCCTTCCGTTTTATCCACCCTTTTTACCTCAAGAACTTATAAGTTCTTCCCTTAGGCCTTCGGGCCCTTCCATCCCCTCTTAATAGCCAGGTGTATGTGTTTTTTGTAGGGATTAAAAAAAAAAAAAAAAAAATAACTAAATTTATTAGTTTAATTTTAGTTTTAAACTTTAGTGGATAGTGTAATCGGTGTGTTTGTGCTTGTGTGGTGATTACACATTATTTCCTGGAAATGTCTAAGGATTCAAAGGTCTCAGGCTTTAAGAAGTGTGACTCGTGCTGTCAGAAAATGTCTCTGACAGACGGTCACACTTCTTGTGTGTACTGCCTGGGACCTTTACACCTGCAGGACTCTTGTGCTGTATGCCATGGCTTCAGCCCTAGAGTCCTGCAGGAAAGAAAAAATAAGCTTATTTTACGAGGCTTATTGAAACCTGAGGGTCCCCCGACTCTTCCTTCGGGCAAACCCTCTAAGCCTTCTAGGTCATCGGCTCCAGCTTCTGAGTTGACACATAAGGCTTCGACGTCTGCTACAACATCGGCACCGGCTGGAGCCGATGAGACTCAAACTCTTGTTCCTTCGGTTCCCTCGGCTCTGGGCGGAGCCGAGGTATTGGAAATCACTGAGTCGGCTCCGATAAGATTATTGGAACCGACAACTAGGAAAAGGTCGAGGTCACCGTCTCTTGGCTCCGTTCATTCGGCTCCAGCATCTCCCTTGCTGTCTGAACAGAGCCATAGATCTCACTCCTCTAGGTCGTCGAGAGTTTCGGACCATGACCTTCAGAGGGTAGTGAGTCGACTTCTTAAGTCCGAGGCACTGGCCCAAATGCTTCAGAGCCCGACTCATCAGTCGATGCTTAATCCTATCTCTCAAAATGTTCCTCCTCCGACTCCTTTGAGTTCGGAGCCGGGGCGTTTCGGACCCGAGACTGTGGCAGCGGCGGAGCCGATACAATTGTCTTCGGCACCGTCATCTGCTCCGATTTCTTCATTGGAAGAATCTCGGCGCTGGACTTCCCTCGTTGGCTCCGAGGGGGTGAGTGGCATCGGACCCTTGTCCGACCCCGCTCTCCCTCTCGGTGCTTCGGCGCTGGTGAGTTCGGCAAAGACATCGGCCTCGGAGCCATCACTGTCGGTGCAGAGGGAGGTTTTCAGCTTTTCGGAGCGGAGACCTCTGGCTCTGCCTGACAGGGGTGCTTTCGAGGTCATGCGGAGTGTGTTGGAACCTGGTTCAACTCCACAGTCGGCTCCGTCCGCCCCTCCCTCCTCGGTGCCTCAGGTAATTTCTACTCACTCCCTCATCCCAGACCGCAGAGAGCCAGCTCCTCAAGAATCCCCAGTGGGGATCTCATCCTCTTCCGAGGCCTCTCCTGAATTGGCAGGAGAGCCCCCTAGGAAGAGAAAGTGCAAGAGGAAGCACATAGACTCACCTGAGTCTGTCACCTCTGACATGGATTTAGAGGATTCTGAAGGTTCCCCCCATTCCCCCTCTGAAGATGTCTCCTTTGCAGACATCCTGGAGATCTTAAAACAGAGGGGGAATTGGCCAGCCCTCAACCCTTCGGATGATGAATCTGTGTATCTTGAGGCGTTCGGCTCTCACCCTTCCACCTCCTGGGTGTCCCCCCCTTTGACCCCCTCATGCAGATGGTAGCAAAAAAGGCTTGGACGGCTCCTGACTCTGTGGACCCCACCCCCAGGAGACCTTCAAAGTTTATTACAGCACCAGCAGACAAACAATTTTTGACTAAAGGAGTTTCTGTGGATGCTATGGTGGCAGCTGCTGCCACCAAGAAGGAACTAGCTGATCCTTCAGTACCTGTCCATCCCCCTAACAAGGAATCTAGGTCTATGGACAGGTACGGGAAGCGGATGTTTTCCTCAGCGACCTTTTCTATGCGTTCGCTGAACTACCTCTGTCATTTCACTCGTCTTCAAAGAGACTTGATCAAGGAAGCGAGTGAGATGTTAAAGGATCCAACAGCTGCGGGTTTTCAGGATAAGATGAACGCTCAGCTGGCTACCCTCAATTCGATAGCTAACTCCTCCATGCACCTTCTTTCATATGCGGCTGATGGAGCGAGCAGGGCCGCAGGTACAGGTGTGGCCTTACGCCGGCATGCCTGGATGCGGCTATGCAATTTTGCGGACCCTTTTAAGACGTCTTTCACTAACTCCCCGTTTGATGGATCGTCCCTTTTTGGTCCTCAAGTGAAAGAAACCCTGACAAGGTGCGAGACGGATGGCAAAACTCTTTCTGCCATCGGAGTCCGTTTTTCTACTCCTTCTAGGCCTTACCCCAAGGGCCAGAAAAGTGGAAAGATGTGGTTCCGCAAGCAATCTCAAGGGGCTTTGCCTGACGCACAGAGTCGGTTCCCGTCTAGAGGCAGAGGGGGGATCAATAATGGTAGACGCCGCCCTAGAGGCAGGGGGGGTCCGCAGAACCAGGGCAATCGAGAAACTTTTTCTGATAAGCCCTTTCAGCATCCCTGAGGTGTTGCCCGACTGATCACCTTCAGAGGTAGTCGGGGGAAGACTATCACTGTACCCAGAAGCCTGGCGATCTCTGACTCAAGACAAGTGGGTACAGTCCATCATTTCCGAAGGCTATTCCATTCCATTCTTTCGCATTCCAAATCAATCAAAAAAGTCCCTTCCAGATGTTCCACCTGCTCAAAGGGAGCAAGCAGCATTAGAAATATCAAAGTTGCTTGCAAAAAGAGCCATTCAGCCAGTTCCAGCAGACCAGCTAGGATCCGGAATCTACTCCAAATTCTTTTTGGTTCCAAAGAAAACAGGGGACTGGAGGCCCATTTTGGATATCAGCATCTTGAACAAGTCTGTCAAGAAAACAAGATTTTGGATGGTCACGTTGCAATCCATCCTACCCCTATTGGGGAAGGAAAACTGGATGTGCTCTATAGACCTCCAGGATGCGTACTATCATATAAAAATGAACAGATGCTCCAGGAGATTTCTCCGCTTCAGGCTGGGAACCAGTCACTTTCAATTCAGAGCCCTGCCCTTTGGACTCACCACAGCCCCGGTGTTTACCAAATGCATGGCAGTGGTTGCCTCTCACCTGAGACGTCAAGGATTCCAGGTGTTTCCATACTTAGACGACTGGCTCCTTACAGCTCCCACCAAGCATCTTCTACTACTTGCCAGAGACTACACTTTTCGCATATTTTGAAAGCTAGGTATCTCAATAAATTGCGAAAAGTCTGTTTTGTCGCCTTGTCGTGCTATTACCTTCATAGGCACAAATCTAGACACAGTCAGCATGTCAGCGAGACTCACAGACCAAAGGATAGCAGACATACACAAACTAGTCTCTCTTCTTTTCCACAACAACAAAATCAAAGTCAGATTGGTCCTGAAAGTACTGGGGATAATGGCAGCTGCTATCCCTCTACTTCTATTAGCCAGATTTCACATGAGAATTTTACAATGGATGCTCTTCACACAATGGTCATACCAACAACTTCCGATGTCCCACACCATTGTGATAATGCAAGCATGCAGGAATCACCTTCTTTGGTGGATTTCATCCCCCCAGCTCTTCTTAGGAAGACCCTTTGTCCCTCCCCCTCCGGTTGCTACTCTGACGACGGATGCCTCCCTGATCGGGTGGGGGGGCATTATCAGGGCAGGACAGTCCAGGGCATATGGCAACCTTACGAACGCCACTTGCATATAAATGTTCTAGAGATCAGAGCAGTGCTTTTAGCGTTGCAGGCCCTTCAAGACTCTCTTCCGATGGGAACGATAGCAATTCAGACAGACAACATGTCTGTAGTGTGGTATATCAATAAACAAGGTGGAACCAGATCCTACCCCCTATGTCGAGAGGCACTCAGACTGTGGCAATGGGTGATTTCTTCTCAGCGGTTTCTGATAGCAACGCACATCCCCGGGAAGTCCAATGTCATTGCGGACAAATCGAGCAGAGCTATTCTCATGCCTCACGAGTGGTCTCTGAAAAATTCTGTTTTGGAAAAAGTTTTTCTGAAGTGGGGCCAGCCTTGCTGCAACCTTTTTGCTACTCCCCAAAACAGCAAGTGCAAAAATTATTTCACCCTCTTTCCCCTACCAGGCCATCCCAGCAGAGACGCTCTAGTCCAAGATTGGCCCCGGGGACTTCTGTATGCCTTTCCTCCCTTCCCACTTATTTCTCAAGTGATACAGAAAGCCATCGCTCAGAAAGCGTCCTTGATCCTCATTGCCCCTTACTGGCCTCGACAGGTTTGGTTCCCTTTTCTACACCATTTTCTGTTGGAGCAACCCTGGCATCTGGACCCAGTTCCAGATCTTTTGACCCATCAGTCGGGTCAGTTACATCGCTCCCTCCCCTCTCTGAACCTCACTGCTTGGTTCCTCCAATTCCAACCCTAGCCAGGCTTCCTCTAATATCTCACTCAGTTCGAGATATTTTAATAGCTTCCCATAAATCCTCCACTCGGAAGATTTAGCTTAGTAAGTGGAAACGTTTCTCCTATTGGGCTCAAGGAAGGGACATAGATCCTTTCACTGCTTCCATTCAATCGGTCCTTGATTTCTTAGCCGAACTTTTTCACGCAGGTTTGTCTCCTTCTACTCTTAAGGTTCAATTGGCAGCTATATCTAACTTTCATGTTGGAATCTCAGACTCTGCCATCATGTCTCACAAACTTTGCAAAGCCTTTTTGAAGGGAGTTTTTCTTCTCAGGCCTCCTATTAGAAATCCTCCTCCTTCTTGGGACCTTAACTTAGTTCTCACATCCTTGATTCTTCCCCCTTTTGAACCTGCAGCTTCGTGTTCAATGAAATTGCTATCCTGGAAAACACTCTTTTTGGTAGCCATTACTTCAGCTAGAAGAGTCTCTGAACTTCATGCACTCTGTAGCCGATCCCCTTACCTTTTGTTTCATAAGGATAGGGTATCCTTACGAACCAACCCATCCTTCTTACCCAAAGTAGCCTCTACGGCAAACCTAAATCAAAACATTGACCTTCCTGTGTTTTTTCCTAACTATTCCAACAGGTCTGAACAAAAATTACATTGGCTGGATGTTCATCGACAATTAAGGTATTACTTAGACAGGACCAAACAGATCAGAAAGTCTGACCAACTGTTTGTTTCTTATGCAGAAGGCAGAATGGGCCTTCCAGTTTCGAAGGTATCACTCTCCAGATGGCTTACATCCTTGATATCTTTTGTGTATGAGATTAGGCATCAAAAGTTACCAAACAAACCTAAGGCTCATTCAACTAGAGCTTTGGCTACTTCTATAGCTTTCCAAGACAGGCTGCCTATTGATACGATTTGTGCGGCAGCTACATGGGCTACTCCTCACACTTTCATTTCTCATTATAAGTTGGACTTAGCTTCTAGACACAGAGCTAACTTTGGTTCCACTGTACTCAAGAGTCTGTTCCGATAGGCCACCCGGGACAAGGTGCTAGGGACGTGGTCCCATCCAGCAAGAATGAAGGCGAGATAGACAACTTAACATATAGAAGTTATGTACCTACCATAACGTTCCATGTTAGTTGTCTTCTTCTCGCCTTCTTTCTTCCCCCCTCCTTCCCCTAGCCTGGACAGACCTAGAGGAGTTTGATTGTGACCTTTTTTTCCTACCACCTCTATTTGTATATATGTATATACTGTATTATGTATATATTCCCTCATCAGGTTATAGGTCACCTTCTTTCTGTCATTTTATAGAGGTGGGTTTCCCCTTTCCAGTATTTCTGGATTTTTCTTTTCCTGGCTGGGCCTAGCTTACAAACGAGATCTGAGGTATTACCGCCTAGCATTGTGGGATATAAGGGGAGCCTCAAGCCGGTGGAACCAACTCTCGAGCTTTTAGAGTGGCCGAGTCGGAGCCGAGGATCGGCTCCGAACCCATCCAGCAAGAAAGAAGGCGAGAAGAAGACAACTAACATGGAACGTTATGGTAGGTACATAACTTCTATTTTTGCACCCAGGGCAATGTATTTAATTAAAGTTACAGTTTTTGTGGTTTTGAGCGTAGCTCCTCCCCTTTCCAGTTGGCCACACCCCTTCCCATAGACCCCACCCATTCAGCTGTCTCCTGCAGCCCCCCTTTTGATTTGAAGTCACCAGCCGCCACTGGGACACACACACACACACACACACACACACACACACATAGGTATATATGTATGTATATATCGAATAAATGATGGATGTTCAACATGCTGCCTAACCTCTGCACCATATACGAGTTCTAGAGCCTTTGCTTGTCATCATATTGAATGCCACAGTAATGTGATACATAAACAGACATGGGGAAACCAGATCTTACCCCCTCTGCAGGCTACCCTGGGTTCTAGCTATTCAGCACCATTTATACCTATTGCTTACCCACATTCATCACAGCAGAATACTATTTTAGTCAAGATGAGCAGAACCAGGGCAGACCATCGTTAATGGATGTTGAACCTGCAGGTCTTCTGAAAAATTGGTCCTTCTATGAGGAACACTACAAGTAGATGTGTTTGCCTCCAACCATGACAAACAATTGAAAACATTCTGTTCCAGGACAGCATGCACTCAGGCCTGGAAAACATGTAATTTAATTCTTCTGGATGGGGATATTCCTGTTTTCTTTTTTACCCTTTCCGCTAATAACCAGAGTTCTTTTAAAGATGCAGAAGGACTCTTAGAAGATTATTGTGGTAACCTCCTTTTGGTCCAGGCACCTATGGTTCTCCCTGCTGTTTAAATTGGCTAAGAGCAATTACCACAAGCTTCCTCACAGGATATACTTACTCACACAAGACAGGGGTTGTTTGATACATCAAAACCTTCAACTTCGTCAGTTGACTGCCTAGATAATAAAATTTTAACTCCCTGTAGGCATATTTTTTTGAGGATGTGCAGCAGGTATTACAGGAGGCTAAGGTAACTGATACTAAAAAATCATATTTGGGAAGTGAAGGACATTTTCTAGTTGGTGCCACACTAAGAACCAGACCCCTTTTCATGTCCAGGTGTCTGTGGTTCTGCAATATTTGTATAAGTTATCTGTTGACCTTTCCTATTCTTTTATTGAGGATCATCTTTCTGTTATTTCTTCTTGTCTGCCCTTAGATCTTCCCCTTTCTACATTACCTTCAGTGAAACAATTTTTGAAGGGGGTTTTGCATGTGCATCCATATATTAAACAAGTGGCTCCTTCTTGGTATCTTAATTTAGTGCTGGAAAAGTTTACCCCATTTCCTTTTGCACCAACTCAGGAACATACCTCTCAACTGTATAGATTTTCTCAGAATGTCCAGATTTTTGCCTCATATTTTTAGTCTGTTTTTCATAAAATTGTTGTTTTCTGGCAAATTAATGGCAAATCATTAAAGATTAAAGTTACAAAATAATGACAGACACATGAATTTCAGACTTTATACCCTTCAGAAAAGTCATGCTAATGCAAAACCTGTTCTATCAACTTTCGAAACTTGTAAGAGCAATATTTAAAATTTGTCCCTATTTTTGGGCCTTTGTCCTACTTTTATTTATGGCTTTGTCCAGATTTTTGGTCTAAAAGGTTGAGAGGTATGCTCGTGAGATGGACTTGAGATTCTTATCTTGGAAAACAGCCCTTTTAATTGCTTTGACTTCTGCCAGGCATTTATCTAAGTTACAGGCCTTAATGGTGAACCATTCCTATATAATTTTTCATAAAAGTAATGTTTCCTTGAGAATTAACCTTTCATTTATGCTTAAGTCTTTTTTTTCAGAATTTACCTTGAGCCAGGTCATTCATCTCCCAGTTTTCTTTCCAGAGCCTAAAACCAAAGGTGAAAGGATTCTCCATAGTTTGAATGTTCACATGCCACTCAAATACTATATATAGTGACAAAACCAAAACCTGCAGGATTGGATTACTGATCATCTATTTTCTTGTGAAGGTCAGAAAAAAAGTGGCAAGCAGCATATAAACAGACAATTTCTAGATGGCTGTCCCAAGCTATTGCCTTTTGTTAATACAAATAATCACTTCCAGGCAAAGTCAGGGCTTACTTTACTTGGGCTTTGGCTACTTCCTTGGCATTTTGGAACAGAGATGACTGTAGTGCTCAGCTAGAGGCACAACGTGGTTATTACACACACTTTTACCAAACATTATAAACTGGATTACTACTGCAGCTCCAGAGCAGGCTTTGCTAAGACTATTCACCAGGAGATCCTGGATTCTAACCCAATGTTAAGTTGTCAATCTCGCCTTCATTCTTGCTGGATGGGTTCGGAGCCGATCCTCGGCTCCGACTCGGCACTTGCTAAGCTCGAGAGCTAATTTTACCAGCTCGAGGCAACCCTATATCCCATGATGCAAGGCGGAGACTACCCAGATCTCGTTTGCCGCTTCGCTTACGAGGTGCCTCTTTTACCAGCTCTAGGTAAGTTTTTCTTCATATTAAGACTTTTAGTCTCACCCCTTTTAAATTTCATAACCTTAGTTGTTTTGTGAACCTTAATGTTTATTTTAACCCTATTCCCGTTAGTGTTCCCTTTTTTTTCGGGTTATTTATCCCCTTCCCTAGGTTGGGCCTTAGGCCTTCCCCTTTCCTAATTTTTCCTGTCAGGGATTTTGTGTGTGTTAGAGTGTGTTGTATCCCTGTTTAGTTTAGATTATTGGATTGGGTGTTATTTGTGTGTGTGTGTCTGTGTTTTTCTTTGTCACTTGTGTTTCCTCGACACAGCTATGTCGAAGGACACAAAGGTCTCAGGCTTCAAGAAGTGTGACTCATGCTGTCAGAAGATGTCTCTGACAGACGGTCACACTTCTTGTGTTTACTGCCTGGGACCTCTGCACCTGCAGGACTCTTGTGCTATCTGTCATGCCTTCAGCCCAAGAGTCCTGCAGGAGCGCAGAAATAAATTAATATTGAGGGGTTTATTAAAGCCTGAGAGCTCCCCGACTAAGTCGGCTCCGGGGAAGCCCTCGAAACCTGTCAAGCCTTCGGCTGCAAGTCCCAAGCCGTTGGCTACGGGTTCTGCTTCTTCAGTGTTGAGATCGGCTCCAGCCGGAGCTGATCCTTCCATTTTAGAAGTCACAGTATCGGCTCCATCCGGCGCCGATACTGCCAGATCTGGACACTCAGTGTCGGCTCCGGCTGGAGCCGACGTATCCTCGACTCCTTCGGCTCCACCTATCTCTAAAAAGAGATCTTGATCCCCCTCATTGGAATCGATACATTCGGCTCCGAGATCACCCCTGCTCTCGGAGCGGAGCCATCGGAGCCGTTCTTCTCGGTCATCCAGGCTGTCTGATCACGACCTCGAGAGAGTGGTGAGTAGAATATTAAAGTCTCAGGCATTGGCCCAAATGCTCCATAGCCCATCTCAACAGACGGTAGCTATTTCACATCCACCTAACATTCCTCTCGGTGAGGCCTGGAGTTCCTATCTCTTCGGAGCGGGAACCTTCTGGTCTCTCTGATGGGGGAGCCTTTGAGGTGATGAGGAGCGTACTAGCCCCTGGGCGTAGTCAACGGTCAGTTCCATCAGCTCCTCCCACTACAGTGCCTGCTGACGTCTCTTCCCACTCTCTTGCTCCCGGACCCAGAGATCCAACGCCTCAGGTTTCCCCATTGGGAATATCTTCCTCTTCCGAGGCTTCTCCTGATCCTTCAGGTGAACCTCCACGTAAGAGGACATGTAAGAGGAAACATCTAGACTCCCCCGAGTCTATTACATCTGATACTGACTTGGATGAGTCGGAGGGATCCCCAAGGTCCTCCTCTGAGGATGTCTCTTTCTCAGACATCATTGAACTCCTTAAGCAGAGGGGGAACTGGCCCTCCCTTAATCCTTCCGAGGACAAGTCAGTATACCTGGAGGCGTTCGGATCTCAACCCTCCACCTCCTGGGTGTCTCCACCTTTCGACCCTCTTATGGACGTGGTGGCTCGGAAGGCGTGGATGGCCCCGGATTCGGTGGAACCTATTCTTAGGAGGCCTTCTAAATTCATTACGGCCCCACCTGATAGGCAATATTTGACAAAAGGTGTCCCGGTTGATGCCATGGTGGTGGCTGCAGCCACCAAGAAGGAACTAGCTGATCCTTCAGTACCTGTCCATCCTCCTAACAAGGATTCTAGGACTATGGACAGGTACAGCAAGTGGATTTTTTCTTCAGCGACCTTTGCCATGCGTTCGCTGAACTACTTGTGTCACTTCACCCGCCTTCAAAGAGAGGTTCTTAAAGATTTGGGAGAAGTTTTACAGGATCCGTCAGCTGCTGGGTCTCAGGATAAGATTAGCTCACAGCTAGGAATCCTAAACTCCATTGTTAACTCCTCCATGCGACTCATTTCTTATGCAGCCGATGGAGCGAGTAGGGCCGCAGGCACAGGAGTGGCTTTAAGGCATCAGTCCTGGATGCGGCTTTGTAATTTTGCAGACCCCTTCAAGGCGTCCTTCACAAACTCCCCTTTTGATGGTTTGACCTTGTTCGGACCTCAAGTGAAAGACACTTTGACTAGATGCGAACAAGATGTCAAGACGCTTTCTGCCGTAGGAGTCCGTTTCTCCACCCCTTCAAGACCTTACCCAAAAGGTCAGAAGGGAGGGAAAATGTGGTTCTGCAAATCTGAAGGAGTCACGCCTGACGCACGAGGTCAGTTTACCCCCAGAGGCAGAGGGGGTAACAACAACAGACGCCACCCTAGGGGCAGAGGGGGTCCACAGAATCAGGGTAGCAGAGAGCCTCTTTCTGACAAACCCTTCCAGCATTCCTGAGATGTTGCCCGATTGTCCACCTTCGGAGGCAGTCGGGGGAAGATTATCGCTGCACCCAATAGCCTGGCTTTCCCTTTCTCAAGACAAATGGGTACAGTCGATTATATCCGAGGGTTACAAAGTTCCCTTTATTCAAACCTCAATTCAGCAAAAGGGAACCCTTCCAAACGTTCCACCCGGTCTAAGGGAACTAGCAATACTAGAGATATCAAAACTGCTAGCAAAAAGAGCCATCCAGCCAGTCCCAGCAGACCAAATAGGATCCGGAATCTACTCAAGGTTCTTTTTAGTACCAAAAAAGACAGGGGACTGGAGACCAATATTAGATCTGAGCGAACTAAACAAGTTTGTAAAGAAAACAAGAGTCCGGATGGTCATGCTTCAGTCCATTCTACCCTTTCTGGGCAAGGACAATTGGATGTGCTCGGTAGATCTTCAGGATGCGTACTATCACATAAAAATTCACAGGCGCTCCAGAAGATTTCTCCGCTTTCGGCTGGGGACCAGTCACTTCCAATTCAGGGCCCTGCCCTTTGGACTCACTACAGCCCCCAGAGTGTTCACCAAATGTATGGCAGCGGTTACGGCTCACCTGAGACGTCAAGGATTCCAGGTGTTTCCATATCTAGACCACTGGCTCCTCACTGCCACCACCAGGCATCAACTTCTCCAAGCCAGAGATTACACCATTCACATTTGCAGAGGGCTAGGGATTTCTATAAATTTCGAAAAATCTGCCTTGTCACCTTGTCAATCTATTACTTTTATAGGCGCAAAATTGGACACTGTACAACTTTCAGCAAAGTTAACAGACCAAAGGATCTTGGACATTCAAAGTCACGTCCAGGTGATTCTTCTCAGCAACAAAATTCAGGCCAGATTTGCTCTGAAAGTATTGGGTCTTATGGCGGCCGCCATAACACTTCTTCCCTTTGCCCGCTTTTACATGCATCTTCTACAATGGATGCTATTCGCCCAATGGTCCTTTCAACAACTTCCCATGCGTCACAGGATCACAATAACTCCAACTTGCAAAAGGCATCTGACCTGGTGGATATCGTCCCCTCAAGTCCATCAGGGCAGACCCTTTGTTCCTCCTGCCCCGGTCGCCACGGTTACATCGGACACCTCCCTGATCGGGTGGGGGGGGGCATTATCAGGGCAGGATGGTCCATGGCACTTGGCAACCTTTCGAATACCATCTGCACATAAATGTCCTAGAGATGAGAGCAGTGCTTTTAATGTTGCAAGCCCTCAACGACTCTCTTCCCCTGGGAACTATTGCAGTCCAAACGGACAATATGTCCGTAGTGTGGTATATCAACAAACAGGGAGGAACCAAGTCCTATCCACTGTGTCGAGAGGCTCTCAGACTTTGGCAGTGGGCAATCTCTTCTCAGCGGTTTCTGATAGCAATGCATATCCCCGGGAAATCCAACATCATAGCGGACAGGTTGAGCAGAGCTATTCTCATGCCTCACGAGTGGTCTCTCAAACAATCAGTGACGGAAGAGATTTTTCATGAGTGGGGCCTTCCTTGCTGCAACCTTTTTGCTACACCTCAAAACAGCAAATGCCCAGACTTCTTCTCTCTCTTCCCCCTTCCAGGCCATCCCCCCAGAGATGCTCTAACCCAAGATTGGCCCCGGGGACTTCTTTATGCCTTTTCCCCCTTTCCTCTGATACCTCAAGTAATTCAGAAAGCAACCGCCTTGAGAGCCAAGTTGATTCTCATTGCCCCTTATTGGCCTCGACAGATATGGTTTCCGTTCCTACATCATTATCTCTTGGTACAGCCATGGCATCTGGACCTGGTTCCAGATCTTCTGACCCACCAGTCGGGGCAGCTGCACCAATCCATACCTTCTTTCAACCTCACTGCTTGGTTGCTCCACTTCCATCCTTAGCCAGGCTTCCTATGATTTCTAATCCCGTCCGGGATATCATAGTAGCTTCCCTTAAATCTTCTACCAGAAGGATTTACACTAGTAAATGGTAACATTTCTCCTTCTGGGCAAAAGCTAGGAATATAGACCCCTATACTGCTCCGATTCATTCGGTCTTGGACTTCCTAGCTGAGATTTTTCATTCAGGATCCTCTTCCTCCACAGTAAAAGTTCAGCTGGCAGCCATTTCGAATTTTCATATAGGCTTTTTGGACCACAACATTATGTCACATAAACTTTGCAAGGCATTCCTTCGAGGTATCTTCTTACTTAAACCTCCGATTAGAGACCCCCCACCACAGTGGGATCTAAATTTAATTTTAACATCCTTGATTCTCCCCCCTTTCGAACCTGCGGCTGCCTGTTCATTGAAATTTCTGTCTTGGAAGACACTCTTTCTAGTCGCCATTACTTCTGCCAGGAGAGTATCTGAGCTTCATGCTCTCTGCATTCGTCCTCCCTACTTAATCTTCCACAAAGACAGGGTAACTCTAAGGACTAATCCGTCTTTCTTACCCAAAGTGGCATCGCAGACGAACTTATATCAATCCATTGATTTTCCAGTTTTTTTCCCAAATTATTCTGATAGAGCGGAACAAAAATTACATTGTCTTGATGTTCACCGCCAACTCAGATATTATCTAGACAAAACTAAACATTTTAGGAAATCTGATCAACTGTTCCTATCCTATGCAGAGAACAGGAAAGGCCTTCCAGTTTCCAAGGTGACTTTATCTAGATGGCTGTCTTCTGTGATTACTTACATTTATCAGCTCAGATGCAAAGAGTTGATTTCTAGGCCAAAAGCCCATTCTACCAGAGCTCTAGCTACATCTACAGCTTTTCAGGCTAGACTTCCAATAGACACTATTTATGCAGCAGCCACATGGGCCTCTCCTCATACCTTTGTTTCACATTACAAATTAGACTTGGCCTCCAGAGACAGAGCGAATTTTGGTTCCACCGTTCTCAAGAGTCTATTCCATTGAGCCACCCAGGATAGAGGTGCTAGGGACGTGGTCCCATCCAGCAAGAATGAAGGCGAGATTGACAACTTAACATTAAGAAGTTATGTACCTACCATAACGTTTCATGTTAGTTGTTTTCTCTCGCCTTCTTTCTTGCATCCCGCCCTCCATCCCCCTAGCCTGGTCAGACCGAGAAGATTATGCCTCTTCTCTTAAGAGGCTTTATCCTTTTTTCTAGCTAATCAGCTTCTAGTGTCACTAGATTAGGTTGATCCCTTTCAGAGGATTATGATGATTATGATTGTCATTTTTAGTATTGTTACTTTTTCTTCCTCCTCTACAGTTGGAAGAATATATTCCATAATTTCTTTAGCTAGCAAACGGGATCTGGGTAGTCTCCGCCTTGCATCATGGGATATAGGGTTGCCTCGAGCTGGTAAAATTAGCTCTCGAGCTTAGCAAGTGCCGAGTCAGAGCCGAGGATCGGCTCCGAACCCATCCAGCAAGAAAGAAGGCGAGAGAAGACAACTAACATGGAACGTTATGGTAGGTACATAACTTCTTATTTTCCTCCTCCCTGGCTCTAAGCTTCGAAATTATCCCATATAGCTTAGGCGACTGTGGCAACAATGTAATGGAGAATATAGTACAGTTGTGTAAGTAATCTTACCATAACATTATATGTTTGAGGAGATGACTGCTGCAGTAGCTGTTCCCATCCTCCAGCCCCATGATTTTGGGGAGTATTTTAACAGGGTATGTCATTGTTTCATTTGGAAATGTTCCAGTTTTGTGGGACTGTAGTCTGCATGTTTTAGGACAGGAAAGATCTGAAGATTGGTGCTGCAGCTACTGTTTATTTCATATGTCCCTTTCACAGATAGCAGATGCAGCACATGAAAGGTGGCCTAAAGATTTGGAGCCTTGCTGATGGGGGGCCCAATTCGTGGCAGGACATCCCATACAGCTTAAGCTAGTTAAGCAGTAATCTACTCAAACATTTATTGTTATGGTAAGATTACTTACACAACTGTACTTTCCTGTAGGCATAATATTTCCCATTTTTAAATGTTTATTGATGAATTAGCAGTAAGCCATATGCACTAATGTATTAAGGCTGTTCCATTACACATTTCTGCAGTGCAGTTTGTTGCAGCTGACAGATGACAGCAAAGTCAGAAACCTCCTGGAATTTACTGTCTGGTGCTTCCTGACTGTAGTTAGTCTCTATGGATATAGTTAGGCTAACTGTTAGCTCTGGTGGGGGGGGGGGGTTTAGTTTAATGGTTAAGGTGTTTACCTCACAGATACAAAGTTCAGGGTTTGATTCTAGCCTGTTGTTATTGGATATGCTTGTAATAGTCTGCAGACTGATACCCTGATAGTCAACTATGAACCTAAGAGGATTAAAGCAATAATCTGTTTATGAGCTGTGACCTGTAAATTCAGGATTTAATTTCCTTAGCCTCCATTTGTCTGCTGTATACTTCTGAGCAAGTGACTTAATCGTACAGTCATCTGGACATTTGGAATATTGAGCTAGGCTTTTCAGTGGTCTTTTAAGATTGTATGCCTAGTAACTGCTTACAGTACCTATGGGGAACCGCCTCAACCCTAAATATACCCAATACTATTAATAGGCTGCCATGGTAGTACGAAAAAAAAACCCATAAAAGAGCAGTTGATGATTGTGTCCGGCAACAAAACCTTCCCATGCTCATCTACATCAGGGCAGCATTACATGTAAACACTGTCATTCAGTACATAATACAGGTAATGTTTAGCGTTTAATAAATAAATAAATAACACTGAAAAGTTGCACTGTACAAAGGTTGAATGATATCTTCTCTTTCGCTGCTACTATGGACTTAGAAATGTGAAAAATTAAAGCAGGTACAGGGGTGAGAGGGTGATAATTGGGCCTGTTTTGTAATGTGTTACCTGTTCATTATGTTTCCTTAACAGTCATTTGGAATAATAGGAAATATAAGGCTATTAGATCAGCTCAGAGGCAAAGAGTTGATTTCTAGGCCAAAAGCCCATTCTACCAGAGCTCTAGCTACATCTGCAGCTTTTCAGGCTAGACTTCCAATAGACACTATTTATGCAGCAGCCACATGGGCCTCTCCTCATACCTTTGTTTCACATTACAAATTAGACTTGGCCTCCAGAGACAGAGCGAATTTTGGTTCCACCGTTCTCAAGAGTCTATTCCATTGAGCCACCCAGGATAGAGGTGCTAGGGACGCGGTCTCATCCAGCAAGAATGAAGGCGAGATTGACAACTTAACATTAAGAAGTTATGTACTTCCATAACGTTCCATGTTAGTTGTCTTCTCGCTTCTTTCTTCGCCCCTCCATCCCCCTAGCCTGGTCAGACCGAGAAGATTATGCCTCTTCTCTTAAGAGGCTTTATCCTTTTTTCTAGCTAATCAGCTTCTAGTGTCACTAGATTAGGTTGATCCCTTTCAGAGGATTATGATGATTATGATTGCCATTTTTAGTATTGTTACTTTTTCTTCCTCCTCTACAGTTGGAAGAATATATTCCATAATTTCCTTAGCTACCAAACGGGATCTGGGTAGTCTCCGCCTTGCATCATGGGATATAGGGCTGCCTCGAGCTGGTAAAATTAGCTCTCGAGCTTAGCAAGTGCCGAGTCAGAGCCGAGGATCGGCTCCGAACCCATCCAGCAAGAAAGAAGGCGAGAGAAGACAACTAACATGTAAAATTAGCTCTCGAGCTTAGCAAGTGCCGAGTCAGAGCCGAGGATCGGCTCCAAACCCATCCAGCAAGAAAGAAGGCGAGAGAAGACAACTAACATGGAACGTTATGGTAGGTACATAACTTCTTATTTTCCTCCTCCCTGGCTCTAAGCTTCGAAATTATCCCATATAGCTTAGGCGACTGTGGCAACAATGTAATGGAGAATATAGTACAGTTGTGTAAGTAATCTTACCATAACATTATATGTTTGAGTAGATGACTGCTGCAGTAGCTGTTCCCATCCTCCAGCCCCATGATTTTGGGGAGTATTTTAACAGGGTATGTCATTGTTTCATTTGGAAATGTTCCAGTTTTGCGGGACTGTAGTCTGCATGTTTTAGGGCAGGAAAGATCTGAAGATTGGTGCTGCAGCTACTGTTTATTTCATATGTCCCTTTCACAGATAGCAGATGCAGCACATGAAAGGTGGCCTAAAGATTTGGAGCCTTGCTGATGGGGGGCCCAATTCATGGCAGGACATCCCATACAGCTTAGGCTAGTTAAGCAGTAATCTACTCAAACATTTATTGTTATGGTAAGATTACTTACACAACTGTACTTTCCTGTAGGCATAATATTTCCCTTTTTTAAATGTTTATTGATGAATTAGCAGTAAGCCATATGCACTAATGTATTAAGGCTGTTCCATTACACATTTCTGCAGTGCAGTTTGTTGCAGCTGACAGATGACAGCAAAGTCAGAAACCTCCTGGAATTTACTGTCTGGTGCTTCCTAACTGTAGTTAGTCTCTATGGATATAGTTAGGCTAACTGTTAGCTCTGGTGGGGGGGGGATTTAGTATAATGGTTAAGGTGTTTACCTCACAGATACAAAGTTCAGGGTTTGATTCTAGCCTGTTGTTATTGGATATGCTTGTAATAGTCTGCAGACTGATACCCTGATAGTCAACTATGAACCTAAGAGGATTAAAGCAATAATCTGTTTATGAGCTGTGACCTGTAAATTCAGGATTTAATTTCCTTAGCCTCCATTTGTCTGCTGTATACTTCTGAGCAAGTGACTTAATCGTACAGTCATCTGGACATTTGGAATATTGAGCTAGGCTTTTCAGTGGTCTTTTAAGATTGTATGCCTAGTAACTGCTTACAGTACCTATGGGGAACCGCCTCAACCCTAAATATACCTAATACTATTAATAGGCTGCCATGGTAGTATGAAAAAAAAACCCATAAAAGAGCAGTTGATGATTGTGTCCGGCAACAAAACCTCCCCATGCTCATCTACATCAGGGCAGCATTACATGTAAACACTGTCATTCAGTACATAATACAGGTAATGTTTAGCGTTTAATAAATAAATAAATAACACTGAAAAGTTGCACTGTACAAAGGTTGAATGATATCTTCTCTTTCGCTGCTACTATGGACTTAGAAATGTGAAAAATTAAACCAGGAACAGGGGTGAGAGGGTGATAATTGGGCCTGTTTTGTAATGTGTTACCTGTTCATTATGTTTCCTTAACAGTCATTTGGAATAATAGGAATTATAAGGCTATTAGACCAGAGGCCATCAGTGCCTTGATAATAACCACCTTCAGGCATTATCAAACCTTTGCAATAAGGGCAATAACTGTAAGTCCCAGAGCATATTTTAGGGTACCCTTCCAGTTGTCTGAGCTGTATTTCAACACCAACAGGGAATCACAATGCTTGTCATGCAAGTGAAGTCTCTTCCTAAGCAAGGGGAGGCACTGGATGGTGAACCTTCTTCTCCATTTAAAGGAGATGGTACTGCACTTCTTAGCATTTAGTTTGATCCTTTTCTCAGTACACCAGGTGTTACTGTTTGATAGTTCCACTTGAAGAGAATTTGTATTTGTTGTTAATTTGATCATTGCAGCCAACTTGCAACCATTGGCAAACTTAGTCAGCCAGAGATCCATGTTGCCAGTGCTGGGATCACAGAAATAAATGCCAAACACGAGGCAGTCCAATATGGACCACTGTGGAATACCACTGGTCACCTTTTCCTTAAATGAGGAGGTATCACCAACTGTATCAGCATGTGTTCTGTTCTTGAGCCAGTTTGCAATCTATCTTACCACACAGGGATCTATGGTTAAGGATATTAGCTTGTTTACAATCCCATCATGTGATATGGTATTGTATGGTTTTGCTAGAACCAGGTAGACAGTATGAACAGTTTGACCATTATCCATGCCCTACAGTATGTGACCTTTTCAAAGACGTTCAGAAATTTGAGAGGTATAATCTACCCTTAACAGGTATTCAGAGTGGTTCATAGGTGTTTACTAGGCTAATGATCACAAAGGCCTTTCTAAGCCTAGCTATGCATCCCGAGTCTTGGACAAGTTCTGATACCCTTGGCAAGTGTAAGCAGGGATTTGGGAGATGAAACATTTACAAACAGGGGCCTGGGAGATTAACCATTTATAGGTTGCCTGTGTCCATTAGAGACATAGATGCCAAACCAGGGGCGAATTTCCTGTTCCCCATCCAGTTGTCCAAGTTGCACTGGAATTGCATTAGGGAGGAACTCTGCTTCACGTGGAGGGGGAGCCTGTTCCATAGACAGGGTAGTCTCTGGGATACATACCTGTTTCTCCAGCAGGTCCTATTTATATCACAGGCAAGGTTAAGTCTTTAGAGCAACTCTGGTACTGTTTGCTTTGTGGATATGCAGGAGGTTCATCAGAATGGGGTCTGACAGTGCCCTGTATGCCAGACATAGATCTCCATCAAACACCTGTAGGAGACAGAATACAGGGATAGGGCCTTGAGACAGTCTGCATAGGACATTTTGCTTGTGCTCTGTATTGTTTTAGTGAGGAACTTGTGTGGACGTTCCAATTGTTGGATATGCCTGGTTAGGTACATACCAAAGAGGGCATTGTACTCGATAGGTCTGATGAATGCCAAATACAGTGAAACAATGACTTGCTTGGACTTAGATTGTTTATAATTTGTGCAATATAGAATGATTTCCTCACCACTGTAGGCATATGATGCTCAAAGGCTAGATTACTATCTGTGTGTGTGTCCCTAAGTCCCTGAATACTGGGTCAACTCTGAGGGGTGTGTTGTCAATATGATAGTTACTAGAGGTAGATGACGTCCCAAAGGATACTATTATGCATTTCTTGGCATTTAGTTTTAGTCCATGGCTCTGACACCAGTTATTTGTCTATGTCAGCCCCTCCTGGAGAACATTTGTGTCAGTGTGAGATTCAATGACAGCTCCTAATTTTCAATCATCTGCAAATTTAGTCAGCCAGAGACCACTGACATTGACCTTGACTTTAGAGAAGTAAATGACAAAAAAGAGTAGTCCATGAACTGATTCCTGAGGGACTCCACTTGTGACTGGTCTGGTCTCTTTGTAGAGGTGGACTCCCCAATTCTAACTTCCTGGATACTGTCTGTGAGCCATTTGGCTATCCACCAGGTGACATATGAGTTTGTACCTAACCTCTTGAGTTTATCAACAATGTCCGAGTTGGGTATTGTGTCAAATGCCTTGGCCAGGTCAAGGTAGGCAGTATGAACCATTTTTCCCTCATCCATTGCTTTGGTTACCTTCTCAAGGAAATCCACCAGGTTGAGTAGGCATGATCTGCCCTTGACAAACCCAAACTGGGCTGGGTCCAGTGTCTGGAGGTTTACCATATCTCTGTTGATCATTTCCATGATAATTCTTTCCATGGCTTTACATATAAGACTAGAGAGACTTATGGGCCTGTAGTTTCCAGGGTCTGTAAATAGCCCACCGCTGGTCAGAGGGATGACTGTTGCTGTTCTCCATTCATGAGGCATAAAGCCTGTTTGGAGGCTACAGTTAAATAGTAATTCCAGAGGCCCTGATAGGTCATGTTTCATGATATTTAGAAGGCATCCTGGGATATTGTCTGAGCCCACTGATGCAGTGTTCTTGGTCTTAGAAAGAGCATTAAGGACCTGTTCCCTAGTGATAGGAGTTATATTTGATGGTATTTCCTGAGGGAAGGTTGAGGGGGAGAGAGGGGTAAAGTTGGAGCTGAATCTATCAGCTAGGAGGTTTGCTATATCTTCTGGCTCATTATAGCTGGCTCCATTTACAATGAGCTCTGCACACAACTGTGTATTGCTTTTGAAGTTATGGACATAGCTAAAGAATCCTTTGTGGTTGTCCTTGACCTGGGAGGTCAAACTTACCTCAAATTTGGATTTGGTAGACTTTTTTGCCCTCTGAGTTGTTTGTTTAGTTTGAGAGTGCTTTTATCCTGCTGGGTGCTGCACCTCCTAATTTTTGCCATGATTTTCTTCCTTCTGTTACTGTTATACAGCCTATTGATTTTGTGATTCCACCAGGGTGGCTTGTGTTTTGAGTTTGTTCTGTACGTCTTCCTGGTGGGTACAGCTGTCTCTATGCAGCTGTTAACATGCTTGTACAGGGTTTCTGTGAACAGTTCTGCATAGGCAACAGTGTTCTCAGGGTTTATGGGGGCTTGAAATTTTGCCAGGTTATCACTTAATAGCAGGAGGTTAACCTTATTGTAGTTCCTGAATATTCCAGATTTATCTGGGGTCCAGGTTTTATTTTTACTTCAAAGGAGACCATTTTATGATCTGACCTTACCAGGAAAGACATTACAGCACTGGGTGTGCAGTACTCTCCCATATTAGTGAGGACCAGATCCAGTATGGTTGCACCCCTGGGTGGTGTATTGACAATCTGGTCCAGGGAGTTTGTATTTACAAAATCCAGGAATCTCTGTACCTGTACGTTTGATATCATATAGGATTCCCGGTTAATAGTGGGGTAATTAAAGTCACCCATGAATATGGTATTGGGTTAGATGGTTAGTGTTTCTAATAAGTTTAAATACATGGTATAGGTTTCCTGGGTCATAGAGGGGGGTATATAGCTTACAAGGAAGTGTTATTGGATTTTGCCTATGGTGATTTGAACATGGAGCAGCTCAGGTGCATTGTCCTGTTTGACCAGCCTTGAAGTTTATTTATTTTCTATGTAAATAGAGATACCTCCACCCTTAGTCCCGCCTGTGAAGTAGCTGGTCTAAATGTGTGGAAAGCATTATACCCCTGCACTGTTGGTGTACTCTCCATGGCTTTAAACTATATCTCAGTGACCGCACAGACATCAGCATTCTCTAAGGTGAGGAGGGTTTCTAGGGAGTGGAGTTTTTTGTTTAGACGGATCAAGTCTGATTAAGTTCTTATGAGGTTACTGCTGATACTTTCCTTGGCTTTTCAGGCAAGACTAGCAAAGTTTATGGGTCTGTAGTTACTTGGTTCAGTGGTGGGGCCCCCCTTGTGTGGGAGCATCATGACTGCACTACATCATTTTTTTAGAAAACATAGCCTGTGGCAAGGCTTTGGCTGAACAGCTTAAGGAGGCAATCAGCAATGGCCTGCTTGACACTGTTTATAAGATAACCCAATATTTTGTTGGGCCCCATTGAAACATTTTTTTTGTCTTGGAGAGCCTTTAAAGATATGGTCCTTAGAGATGGTGGGAGGAAGTGACTCTGGTATGTTTGGGGTGGAGATGATAGTTTCGGGGTAGAAATTTGCAGCAGACTTAATATCCAATATGTTGGTGATGTTTGTTAGGATTTGAATAAGAGGTGCCCTTATAGATAAATTCTGAGCAGTAATATGAGTTATTCCCTAGCTTACTAACTTAGCCAAAGAAGGGCTTATAATAATTCTTAGCTTCAGCAGCTGTCTGCTATCATGAGATGATTTCTGGTCTTAATAACTGCCTTCATTTTCTTGAAGAGTTGTTCTATATTCTCATTGTGATGAGGAGTTCTGGCCTTACAAGTTAATCTAAGTAGTTTCTTCTTTCTGTTATAAAGTTTATTTATATCTATTAAGCACCATGGAGAATTGTTATATAATTTGGCAATGCATTTGGCCCTGGTTACAACAGCACTATCAATGCATTTATCTAAATGAGCATAAGGATCCTTGGCATAGGTGGCTTTCTATCCCAGTTCCATTTTGGGGTTAGTGTGGGAGTATTTTGTGATTTCATCATACAATTGTAAAAGGTTAGCCTTTTTTGTAGTCTCTAAAGAGGGTGGTACTGGGAACTAGGGGTAAGGGTGCTCTAAGTGTAAAGGTAACCAGTTGTTGATCAGACTTAACAACTGTGGGACTAACCATAGTCAGGGAGCAGCCTGGAGCCAAGGTTGTGAGAACTAGGTCCAGGTTATTACCACCCCTGGTGGGGTTATGGACAATTTGATCTACTGAATTCTGATTCACTCAATCTGTGAAACTTCATGTATGCCTGATGTTAGAAATATAAATAATTCAGGCTGTGGAGGGGAAGTTGAAGTCACCAAGGATTAGAGATCCATCTTTAATAAGAATGTTTTTTAGGCATGCCAAGAACTTACCATGATCCTTTGGGACCATGGAATGGGACCAGTAACAAGCTATAAGTAGAAAGTCCAACTTAGCTTGCGTAAGCTGAAATTCACTGAACTCACAGGGAGGGTTGTTGGTTATCACTTTTGCAGGGATACTCAAAATAAGAAATTGGTTATTGGGGTAATGGTGGACATGCCCTTCCTTAAGGCTTTGGTCCCTGTTTAAAGAGTTGAAAAGCACAAAGGGATAAAATAATACAGTACCAGCAGTGTGCATCTTTTTAAATATCACTGCCATCTATCATGTTTGAAGTGCCTGCAGTACCAGTGAAACATGCTCAAACCTCCAAGAGATTGATTGATTGATTGATTGATTGACTAATAGATTTATTGCATTTTTTACCAGAATAGTCCAACTGGACATTGTCCATTTTCAGTAGAGACCTAGGGAGAAAAGCTTTGCATTCAGCAATTAATTAATACAAATAGGCATAAAAAAGGACAGGATATTATTAAAGAAACCCACATTTTTGTGTTACTTGCTGTTATTTACTGTTATTTCAAATTTAACACCTTAGTCAGAGTATTTCAAACATGCCTTTCCAGATTACAATCTACTAAATTGCATGTAGGCTTTCTCTTTAGTAACTTCCACCTCTGTAAAATCATAGAATGTATAAATGTAACTACTGATGTTAAGTTGTCTATCTCGCCTTCATTCTTGCTGGATGGGTTCGGAGCCGACCTCGGCTCCGACTCGGCCACTCTAAAAGCTCGAGAGTTGGTTCCACCGGCTCGAGGCTCCCCTTATATCCCACAATGCTAGGCGAGAGTTACCTCAGATCTCGTTTGCCGCTACAGCTTCGAGGTTGGTTTTCTACCGGTTCTTGGTAAGTGACTTTTTCTTGTGTAATTTAGTCTTTCAAAACCCCTTTATTTTTAATATATTTACTTATTTCCCTTAGTTTAGAGAAATTTTTATCCCCTTCCAAAAAATTTCCGTTTTTTTCCCTTAAGAACCTTAGGTTCTTCCCTCGGGCCTACAGGCCTTTTCTCTTCCCTAGTGGAGTGTGTGTGTATTATTTTATTTTATTTTAAAAATCCTAGTTAGTGATTTTTATTATAATTTAACCTGACAGGGTGTAATTAGTGTGTTTGTGTGTGTGTTTGTTTACACCTGTTAAAATGTCTAAAGAAGCAAAGGTCTCAGTTCAAGAAGTGTGATGCGTGCTGTCAGAAAATGTCTCTGACAGATGCTCACACTTCTTGTGTCTACTGTCTGGGGCCTTTGCACCTGCAGGACTCCTGTGCTGTGTGCCATGGCTTCAGCCCCAGGGTCCTGCAGGAAAGAAAAAATAAATTGATACTAAGAGGCTTACTCAAGCCAGAGGATTCCCTATCTGTTTCAACAGGGAAGCCCTCTAAGGCATCTAGGTCTTCGGCTCCGACTACTGAGCCGAGACCTAAGGTTTCTCAACCTCTGCCTTTATCGGCTCCGGCTGGAGCCGATAAGTCTCAGTCCACAGTTTCTGTGGCTCCTCGGCTCGGCCGGAGCCGAGGTAATAAGTTCCGTGTCGGCTCCGACCAGACCTTCGGAGCCGACAACTAGGAAGAGGTCCAGGTCACCATCTCTTGGCTCCGTTCATTCGGCTCCAGGATCTCCCCTGCTGTCTGAACGGAGCCAAAGATCTCACTCCTCTAGGTCATCGAGGCTGTCGGATCATGACCTTCAGAGGGTAGTGAGTCGACTTCTTAAGTCCGAGGCACTGGCCCAGATGCTTCAGAGCCCGACTCATCAGTCGATGCCTGCCCCGGTCCAGCAACATATTCCTCCTTCGACTCTCTTGAGCTCGGAGCCGGGTCGCGTCGGAACCGAGACTGTGATAGCGTCGGAGCCGATACAATTGTCTTCGGCTCCGTCGTCGGCTCCGTTTTCTTCCTTGGAAGAATCTCGGCACCGGACTTCCCTCGTCGGCTCCGAGGGGGTGAGTGGCATCGGACCCTTGTCCGACCCCCCTCTCCCTCTCGGTGCTTCGGTGCTGGTGAGTTCGGCTCCGACATCGGCCTCGGAGCCATCACTGTCGGTGCCGAGGGGGGTTCTTAGCTTCTCGGAGCGGGGACCTCTGGCTCTGCCTGACAGGGGTGCATTCGAGGTCATGCGGAGTGTGTTAGAGCCTGGCTCTACTCCACAGTCGGCTCCGTCCGCCCCTCCCTCTCAGGCTAAGTCGACTCACTCCCTCATCCCGGACCGCAGAGAGCCAGCTCCTCAGGAACCCCCTGTGGGGATTTCATCTTCTTCCGAGGCCTCTCCTGGTTTGGCAGAAGAGCCCCCTCGGAAGAGGAAGTGTAAGAGGAAACACATTGACTCACCTGAGTCCATCACATCAGACACAGATTTGGATGATTCTGAGGGTTCCCCCCGTTCCCCTTCTGAAGATGTCTCATTTGCAGACATTCTGGAGATCCTGAAACAGAGGGGAAATTGGCCAGCCCTCAACCCTTCGGAGGACGAATCTGTGTATCTTGAGGCATTTGGCTCTTGTCCTTCCACCTCCTGGGTGTCCCCCCCCTTCGACCCCCTCATGCAGGTGGTTGCTAAGAAGGCATGGGCGGCTCCTGATTCAGTGGACCCCACTCCCAGGAGACCCTCCAAGTTCATAACAGCTCCAGCAGACAAACAGTTTTTAACTAAAGGAGTTTCTGTGGATGCTATGGTGGTAGCTGCTGCCACTAAGAAGGAGCTAGCTGATCCTTCAGTACCTGTCCATCCACCTAACAAGGAATCTAGGTCCATGGACAGGTACGGGAAGCGGATGTTCTCGTCAGCGACTTTTACCATGCGTTCGCTGAACTACCTGTGCCATTTTACTCATCTTCAAAGGGACTTGATCAAGGAAGCGAGTGAAATGTTAAAGGACCCTACAGCTGCGGGTTTCCAAGATAAGATGAACACGCAGCTGGCTACCCTTAACTCCATAACCAACTCCTCCATGCCTTCTTTCTTACGCGGCTGATGGAGCGAGCAGAGCCGCAGGGACAGGTGTGGCCTTACGTAGGCATGCCTGGATGCGGCTATGCAATTTGCGGACCCCTTCAAGGCGTCTTTCACGAACTCCCGTTTGATGGATCATCCCTCTTTGGTCCTCAAGTGAAAGAAACCTTGACTAGGTGCGAGACTGATGGCAAGACCCTTTCTGCCGTCGAGTCCGTTTTCTACTCCTTCCAGGCCTTACCCCAAAGGCCAGAAAGGTGGAAAGATGTGGTTCCGTAAACAATCTCAAGGGACTTCGCCTGGCGACAGAGTCGTTTCCCGCCAGAGGCAGAGGCGGGAATAACAATGGTAGGCGTCGCCCTAGGGGCAGGGGGGGTCCGCAGAACCAGGGCAATCGGGAGGCCTTCGCTGGCAAGCCCTTTCAGCATCCCTGTGGTGCTGCCCGCCTGCCCATCTCCGGAGGCAGTCGGGGGAAGATTGTCACTGTACCCAGAAGCCTGGCTATCCCTGACTCAAGACAAATGGGTACAGTCCATCATTTCCAAAGGCTATTCTATCCCCTTCCTTCGCTTTCCAAGTCAGTCAAAAAAATCCCTTCCAGATGTTCCACCCGCTCAAAGGGATCTAGCAGTTTTGGAGATTTCAAAACTGCTTGCAAAACAATTCAGCCAGTTCCAGCAGACCAGCAAGGATCCGGAATCTACTCAAGGTTCTTTTTAGTTCCAAAGAAAACAGGGGACTGGAGACCAATTTTGGATCTCAGTGTCTTGAACAGATCAGTCAAGAAAACAAGATTTCGGATGGTCACGCTGCAATCCATCCTTCCCCTTTTGGGCAAAGGAAACTGGATGTGCTCTATAGACCTTCGGGATGCGTACTATCACATAAAATGAACAGGCGCTCCAGAAGATTCCTCCGCTTCAGGCTGGGAACCAGTCATTTTCAGTTCAGGGCCCTGCCCTTTGGTCTCACCACTGCCCCGGGTGTTTACCAAATGCATGGCAGTGGTAGCTTCTCACCTGAGACGACAAGGATTCCAGGTGTTTCCATATTTGGACGACTGGCTCCTCACAGCTCCCACCAAGCATCTCCTTCTGATGGCCAGAGATTACACTTTTCGCGTTTGTCAAAAGCTGGGTATTTCAATAAATTGCAAAAAGTCTGTTTTGTCGCCTTGTCGTACTATTACCTACATAGGCACAAATCTAGATACAATAAACATGTCTGCAAGACTGACACATCAGAGAATAACAGACATTCACAAATTGGTATCACTCCTTTTCAACAACAACAGAATCAAAGCCAGGTTAGTTCTGAAGGTGTTGGGAATTATGGCAGCCATACCTCTGCTTCCATTAGCCAGATACCACATGCGGATCCTTCAATGGATGCTCTTTACTCAATGGTCATACCAGCAACTTCCAATGTCTCACACCATTATGATCACGCAAGCGTGCAAAAATCATCTCATGTGGTGTATGTCTTCCCCTCAGCTCTTGTCGGGAAGACCCTTTGTTCCACCTCCTCCGGTTGCTACTCTGACAACGGATGCCTCCCTGATCGGGTGGGGGGGGCATTATCAGGGCAGGACGGTCCAGGGCACATGGCAACCAAATGAATGCCACTTGCACATAAATGTTCTGGAGATGAGAGCAGTGCTTTTAGCGTTGCAAGCCCTTCAAGACTCTCTTCCCTTGGGAACGATTGCAATCCAGACAGACAATATATCTGTAGTGTGGTACATCAACAAACAAGGCGGAACCAGATCATACCCCCTGTGTCGAGAAGCACTCAGACTGTGGCAATGGGCGATTTCTTCTCAGCGGTTTCTGATAGCAACGCACATTCCCGGGAAGTCCAATCAAATTGCGGACAAGTTGAGCAGAGCTATACTCATGCCTCACGAGTGGTCTCTGAAAGACTCTGTAGTGAGAGAAATTTTTCTCAAGTGGGGTCAGCCTTGCTGCGATCTTTTTGCTACTCCCCAAAACAGCAAGTGCAGAGAATATTTCACTCTATTCCCTTTACCAGGCCAACCCAGCAGAGACGCTCTAGTCCAAGTTTGGCCCGGGACTTCTGTACGCATTTCCTCCTTTCCCACTGATCTCTCAAGTAATACAGAAAGCTATCGCTCAGAAGGCCTCATTGATCCTCATTGCTCCTTACTGGCCTCGACAAGTGTGGTTCCCCTTTCTACATCGTTTTCTCTTGGAGCGACCCTGGAATCTGGACCTAGTTCCAGATCTTTTGATCCATCAGTCGGGTCAGTTTCATCGCTCCCTCCTCTCTCTGAACCTCACTGCTTGGTTCCTCCAGTTCCAACCTTAGCCAGGCTTCCTCAATTATCTCACTCTGTTAGAGATATTTTGATAGCTTCCCATAAATCTTCCACTCGAAAGATTTATTTGAGTAAGTGGAAACGCTTCACATATTGGGCTCAAGGAAAGGACATAGATCCTTTCACTGCTTCCATCCAACTAGTCCTTGATTTTCTAGCTGAACTCTTCCATGCAGGTTCATCTCCCTCTACACTTAAAGTTCAATTGGCAGCTATTTCTAATTTTCATGTGGGTATTTCTGAATCTGCCCTAATGTCCCACAAGCTCTGCAAAGCCTTTTTGAAAGGAGTTTTTCTTCTCAGACCTCCTATAAGAAATCCTCCTTCTCCTTGGGAACTAAATTTAGTTCTTGCTTCTTTGATTCTTCCCCTTTCGAACCTGCAGTCTCCTGTTCTTTAAAATTATTATCATGGAAAACTCTTTTTCTAGTAGATATTACATCAGCTAGAAGAGTTTCAGAGCTTCAAGCACTCAGCTGTCGTCCTCCTTATCTGTTGTTTCATAAGGACAGAGTATCCTTACGAACTAACCCGTCCTTTTTGCCTAAAGTGGTCTCGACGTCAAATCTAAATCAAAGCATTGATCTACCTGTCTTTTTCCAGAATACTCCAATAGGTCTGAACAAAAATTACACTGCCTGGATGTTCACCGTCAATTGAGGTACTACTTGGATAGAACTAAACAGTTCAGAAAATCTGATCAGCTGTTTGTCTCCTATGCGAGAGCAGAAAGGGACTTTCAGTTTCAAAGGTATCATTATCCAGATGGCTAACATCTTTGATTTCCCTTGTATATGAAATTAGACATCAAAAGCTGCCTGATAAACCTAAGGCTCATTCCACCAGAGCTTTGGCTACTTCTTTAGCCTTCCAAGACAGACTGCCTATCGACACCATTTGTGCAGCGGCTACTTGGGCTACTCCTCACACTTTCATTTCTCATTATAAGTTGGATTTAGCTTCTAGGCATAGAGCTAACTTTGGTTCCACTGTTCTCAGGAGTCTGTTCCGTTAGGCCACCGGGACAAGGTGCTAGGGACGGTCCCATCCAGCAAGAATGAAGGCGAGATAGACAACTTAACATATAGAAGTTATGTTCTTACCATAACGTTCCATGTTAGTTGTCTTCTTCTCGCCTTCTTCTTGCGTCCCACCCTCCTTCCCCTGGCCTGGACAGACCTAGAGGAGTTGTGATTGTGACCTCTCTTTCTACCACCTCTTTCTTAGACATATGCTATTATGCATATTTCCTGGTTCAGGATGTAGGTCACCCTTCTTTCTTCCTGTTGTTAGAGGTGGACTCTGTTTTACAGTTATTCTGTTACTATTATAAGCTGGGGTTAGCTTACAAACGAGATCTGAGGTAACTCTCGCCTAGCATTGTGGGATATAAGGGGAGCCTCAAGCCGGTGGAACCAACTCTCGAGCTTTTAGAGTGGCAGTCGGGCAGGTCGGCTCCGAACCCATCCAGCAAGAAGAAGGCGAGAAGAAGACAACTAACATGGAACGTTATGGTAAGAACATAACTTCTATTTTGTATATAAATGTAAATAGAAATGTACCTACTCTGTGTTTAACTAGAACTTAGTATAATGCAATGGAAGCAAATTGAGCTTTTCTCCATGGGCCTCTGCTGAAAATGGGAATTACCCAGTTGGACTTTCCCAGTAAATAAAGACAAATAAATAAATGACAGCAATGATACCTTTGCAGTTAATGTGCAGAATGAAGTGATACTACAGCAACTTTTGCTGTCAGTGTTAATAGGGAAATAGAGTAAGCAAGATATTCCCGGGGATTCAGAAAGGCTTAGTGTGATGGGGAAGCCTTAGCTTGAAAGTTTTCTCAGTTTCGCTAAGCCATTCTAATTCAGAGACTGCTCTACTGATGAGGTTTTCCTCTCAGAGTGAGCCTTGTCACTGAGAGTGGTCCCTCTGCCAGACCTATTTGCCACTGTTGCAGTCCAGGGAAGTGGCTAATGCTAATTAGTCATGTACTCTACTCCAGAAATATCCAAGTCTCCCAATCTCTTTTGACCGAGTACAATTTTACACTAGGAGGAAAAAGTGGCCATCAGAAAAACATAGAGGTCACCCATTTACTCCCCTGGGTGTATTCACTGTACATGTTAATTTAGTGAGGATGTAGGGGATGGGTGATCCCTACTGAAATGTTAAAAATGGAGAAGAGTGAATATGGAACATTGCTCTTCTCCTTTAAACTTGTTTTTTGTTGGGCGTCCCCCCCACCCCAGATGTGGGGGGTAAGCCCCTCGCACCCTCCTGAACTTCTTATTTTGGGAAATGGGTCCAGACATTTCAAATGGATAACGATGGGAGTGTAGGTGTGTGTACATGTATTGAGGTATGTGTTTGCTTACCTGTATGAGCATGAATGAAGCTTCATTATTGTGTGTATGTGTGCAGTCATCTGCTTGGGTGGTTATATTAGGAGTTTAAGTAAGGAGTTGAGATTGTGTGTGTGTGAGTGTTTGTGCGTGTGTGTGTGTGTGTGTGTGTGTGTGTGTGTGTGTGTGTGTGTGTGTGTGTGTGTGTGTGTGTGTGTGTGTGTGTGTGGTTTTGCCTGGGTGTAAGTGGGTGTATTTGCTAACATGATGCATGGGCTGCTAGGAAGAGTACTAGGTCTGACAGTTCTGGTGTCTGATTCAGAGACATGCTAATGATCTGATAATGAGGTCTTTCTCATTGTGGTCTCTGAAATTTCTTGGCCAGTTAGAACTAGTGATGAGCATTAATTCTGAATTCTTGTGTCTGTTTTAAAATAGGAGTTAAATTATAGATGTATGCAGTCAGTGTCACAAACTTACTACAGTGTGAGGAGCATTGGTCTACAATTTCAAAACTTCAGCTGATAAATAAATTAAAGCTAAGAGCAAACTCTCAATGGGAGAAAATAGCCATAATCCAAAAACAGAAAATGAAAGAACAGATCTGATGTTATCTCTTTCATTCATCCTCACCCCTGGGTATAGGATGCATCCTTGGATCCAATCTGGCCTTTCCAAAAAAATGATGGCTCACGTTTTGAGCTCCTCCCAATCCCATAACACACTGTGACTCCACTAACTCCCCAGATCTCATTTGCAGCCTTCCATGTCAGATGTGATTGCCGTTGCTGTCTTGAGCAGAGATAAGTAACTATTAGGAATTTCTTTCTTCCTTCTGCTTTGTTCTATAATAGATATTTTTAGCTTTTGTGTACTCTAATAGCTGTCCTCCCATCCTTCAGCTTCCTTATTTTAGCAATCTGGTGTTTGGTGTCAGGCTTTTTCCCCATCCCGTTATTCCCCCTGGTTTGGATATTTTGTAAAAAAAAAAAAAAAAAAAAAACTCTTGCTCTTGCTGTTTTTTGCTGTGTGTAAGCGCTCTGTGTGTGTGTGAGCCTGTCCCATGCTCCCTTTTCTGGTGCTGTCTGCCATGTGTGTGTTTGTGAGCATGGCAGGTAAGCCTACTGGTTTTAAGAGATGCACCTCTTGTGGACATAAAATCCCAAACTCACGTGCCCACGAGAGGTGTGTCTATTGCTTAGGTCTTGACCATTTGGACCAGGAGTGTAATGTTTGCACAGGTTTCAATCCTTGTGCCTTGCCCAACAGGAGGAATAAACTGATTTGTAAAGGCTTATTGCTCATGTCTGGAACTCAGACCCCCAGGCCTGGTTCATCTAAAGATCATAAGGATCAAAAGGAGTTCAAGAAATGAGCCTCCTCAGCTCCCTGGGGGTCTTATTTTACCCATCTGAAAAACAGCCAAAATTATCAGATCTGATTATGTTGGCCCTGAAGAAAACCAGACCTTCAGTTCTGAGCAGCTCCTTGGATCTAACCTATGTCTCACTGGATCCCAAGGTTTTGGATCCGAAAGAGTCTTTGGATCCAGCATACACTATGGATCCACAGCTCCCCTACTGCCTCAGATCAGAAGGCCTCAGATCATGGGTCTGGGAGCCATATCCAAGGTGGAGCAAGTCCCCTCACCTGTTATGGCCTCCAGAGTGGCTCATTCCCTGGCCAGGTATGGCCATTCATCCATATCCTCTAGGTCTTCCAAAATGTCTTGATCTGAGGTGGACAGGATGATGCAGAGCTTGTTGAAGGCTAAGATTGAGATGGGACTGTTGCAGTCTTCATCCCATTTCAGATCCATGAGAGCCACATAACTGCTAATAGCCTCTCCCCTTTCAATCCAGAAACTCAGGATCCAGGTACCCAGAGAGAGATGTCATTGGAGCAGGGAATGGTCCTTTCCATGACTCTGGAAGTGCCCCAGACTGTCTCAGCGCCATCGCTGTCTGAGCCAAGTGGGCCCTGGACCCGAGACTTTGGTGTCAACTCTGGGGGTTTCGTCTCAGCTCCCACCTGGTCAGATCTGTCCCTTCCTTTTGAGGCTTTCACTTTTGATAGCTCAGGGCTGGTGTCCTCCATAGCCTTAGGATCCAGGATGGTCTCCACTTTTTCTCCTCTGGCAGTTTTGGCTCCTAGGAGAGAAGGGGAAGGATCCCCAGGTCCATTGGATTTCCAGGTGGCAGAGAGGGAATTCTCTACAACTAGGACTGCATCTCCTCCCTCCCCCCATTGGGTTCAGCTCCATTTCCTTTCAATCTGAGCCTTGCTACCACTCATCCTGTCCTTGGCCAGCCTGCCCAAGAGGCCCTCCAAGCCCTCTCATTGCAAGGGGTCCCTCATTCTTCCCAGTCCTCCTTTGAGTCCCTTGTGGAGCAGGTACCCAGGAAGAGAGCAATCAAGAGGAAACACATAGACTCCCTGTTGGAGTCTCTAACCGAAGACGCCGATTTCGATGAAGGAGAGGGCTCCCCCCAGTCACCATCCAAGGACATCTCCTTTGGAGGTATTTTAGAAATCCTGAAATGTAAGTGTGGGTGTTCTGTCCAAACCCCCTCTTCTGTGGAATCGGTCTTTGTGGAGGCCTTTGAGATGGGCTCATCTATGTCTTGGGTGACTCTGCTGGCAGACAGACTGATTGACCTGGTGTCCCTCTTGGCTTGGAAGGAACCTGACAACCATGGAGCCCATTCCCAAGTGAGTGGATAAGTATTTAAGTCCCCCTGCCAGCTGTCTTCACTGGAGTAAAGGCATCCCGGTTGATGCTATCATAGTGTCTGCAGCCACCAAGAAAGAAATGGCAGAAGAAAGCTCTATTGTCCACCCTCCGAACAAAGAGTATCAGGTGCTGAACAGACATGACAACCATGTTTACACCTCAGCCTCCATTGCACTGAGAGCACTGAATTATCTAGCCAATTTTACTAATCTGCAAAGGGACATGGTTCATGAGCTTACCACTTTCCTTTCAGGGTCCATGATAGCGGAGGACCTCTAGAAGGTATCTCCCCAACTGGCCACCCTATCCTCCCTAGCAAATTCCTCAATGAGTTTTATCTCCAATGTGGTGGAATGCACCTCATGAGTGGCCAGATTGGGCATAGACCTCAGGAGACATGCCTGGTTGAGGCTTTGTGGGTTTGCGGAACCCTTCAAGGCATCTTTTACCAATACTCTGTTCGATGGCTCCTCCTTGTTTGGACCATCAGCCAAGAAGACACTTACTCGCAGTGAACAAGAAGGAAATACCCTGTTTACCATAGGGATCAAGTTTTCTTCCTCATAAAGGACTTTTTCTAGGAACCAACGTAATGAGGAGAAGATGTGGTTTAGGAAATCACAGGGTCCTTTCCAGGAGTCTCATGAGGATTCCTCGTCCAGAGGCAGAGGGCGAGGACTTAATGAAAGATGCCACCCCAGGGGCACAGGGGGTCCACAGAATCAGGGGTTTAGAGAACCCTTCTTGGACAAGCCCTATTAGTGCTCCTAAAGCATTGGCCGACTGTTGTACTTTGGAGGCAGTCGGGGGAAGATTTTCCTTGCACCTGGAAGCCTGGACAGAAATAACAAATGACAGCTGGGTGCTGGACATACTATCCAGAGGATACTACATTTCCTTTTCCCTTCCTGCACCCACCAAAAGAAATATCCCTGATGTACCACCCAATCAAAGGGAGCAGGCAGTTTGAGAAGTTCAAAAACTTTTGGAAAAAAGAGCCATCCAAGAGGTCCCTACCACACAACAAGGATGTGGCACGTATTCATGCTTCTTTTTGGTGTCAAAAAAAGACAGGGGACCTAAGGGCCATATTGGACCTGAGCAAGTTGAATCTGTTTGTCAAGAAGTCGAAGTTTCACATGGTGATGGTTCAGTCTATTCTGTCTCTACTGTGCAAGGATGACTAGATCTGCTCCATAGATCTCTAGGATGCGTACTATCACATAAATATCCACAGACGCTCCAGGAGACAAGTTGCGCTTCTGGCTGGGAGCCAGTCATTATTAGTTCAGAGCACTGCGCTTTGGACTCACCATAGCCCGATGGGTGTTTACCAAATGCATGCCAGTGGTGGCAGCTCACCTGAGACCACAAGGATTCCAGGTGTTTCCGTAAATGGATGATTGGCTTCTGACAACACCTACAAAGCATCAACTGTGCCAAATGGTACAGTGCCTATTGCACCTGTTCTACCAACTAGGGATTACTATAAACACCAGAAAGTCAAACTTGGCCCCTGTCCAGGACATATAAAGTTAAACTCTGTCACTCAGATAGCATCTTTACCCACTTACAGGGTGCTCTTTCTAAGGCAACAGGTTCAGTCCTTGCTAGACACACCCAACCTGCCAGTAATTCTTGTCTTGAAAGCCCTGGGTTCCATGTCAGCCACCATCTTACTGGTCCTTCTAGCAAGATTTTACACGAGAGTGCTTTAATGGACTCTCTCAATCCACTGGTCCATTCTGTTTCACCCTCTAAGTCATTGGATCAAGCTGTCTCAAGTCTGCCGACATCTTCAATAGTGGCTGATCACAGATTACCTATATCTAGGCAGGCCCTTCTCTCTTCCCCCTCCAATGGCCACAGTGACCAGGAACGCTTCCTTGTTGGGTTGGATGAGGGCATTACCAAGGAAGGTTGGTCTAAGGCACATGGTCTCCGACTGAGACCAGGTTGCACATCAACGTCCTGGAGACGAGAGCAGTCCTACTATTGTTGCAATCCTTTCAGGATTGTCTTCCTCTGGGAACGATAGCAATTCACTCAGACAACTTGTCTGTAGTTTGGTATATCAACAAGCAGGGGAGAACCCGTTCATACCCTTTTTGCAGAGAGGCCATGAGAGTGTGGGAACGGGCGATCTCTTCCATTCACTTTCTTCTTGCAATGCACTTTCCCAGAGAGACCAACGTGTTAACAGACAGGCATAACAGATCCATCTTGAGTCCACATGAGTGGTCCCTGAACCCAGCAGTAGCAGATCAAATATTCAGCCGTTGGGGCTTACCTTGCTGTGACCTGTTTGCTTCTATTCTGAACAACAAATGCAGCAGGTACTTTGCTCTGATCCCTGCAAAGGGGGAGTCACCCAGGGATGCTCTAGTCCATGATTGCCCCCCCCCCTCCCGGTCTCCTGTATGCTTACCCTCCAATTCCCCTGATCCTGAAAGTTCTACAGAAAGCCTGCAGGTTGAAGAGTACTCTAATCCTCATTACCCCTTTCTGGCCTCGTCAGGTATGGTTCCCTCTCCTGTGGTCTCATGCAAGGTATCCACCATGGATACTAAATCACAGACAGGATCTGATCTCTCATCCAGTGAAACTCCACCCTCTCAATCCCAGATCCCTCAGGTTGACTGCATGGTTTCTCCACTTCTGCTGATTTTAAGGCAGTCCAGGCTAGCTTCCTCAGTCCAAAACATCATACTTGCTTCGCAAAAGCCTTCCACAAAAAGAGTGTACCATAGCAAGTGGAAGAGGTTTTCCATTTGGGCCTTGGCTAGAAAGTTGAACCCCTTTTCAGCTCCAGTTTCTGCCATTCTCCTTTTTCTAAGCTCGCTTTTCCAACAAGTGATTGCCAAGTTTCATGCCATGGAGGACCTAACAACCATCTCCACCACTAAATTGTGTAAGGGTTTTATTAAGGGAGTTTTCCTGCTCAGGCCCCTCTTAAGGATCCTTCTCCACTATGGGATTTGACATTGGTCTTGCAAGGCCTCACTCAGAAACCTTTTGAACTAGTGGCCTCCTGTGATCTAAAGTTTTTATCTTGGAAGACTATCTTCTTGGTGGCCCATTACTTCCACCAAAAGGGTGTCGGAACTTCAGGCCTTGTCTTCAAAATCACCATATATCAACTTTTTCAAAAGACAGGGTTTCCTTAAGCACGAACCCTTCATTTATGCCTAAAGTGGCCACGGAAATTAATCTTAACCAGTCTATCAATTTGCCAGTCTTTTTCTCTAACTATTCCAACAAGGATGAATACATGCTTCATTTACTTGATGTTTATAGACAATTGCATTTTTGTCTGCACAGGACAAAGAACGTCAGAAAATCGGAACAGTTATTCATTTCTTTTTCACCCAGTCATTTAGGCAGATCAGTGTCAAAAGTAACCCTTTTGAAATGAATTACTAGCTGTATATCCATTATTTATTCATTGAAAGGATTACCATTCTCCTGTTCCCCAAAAACATATTCCACGCAGTCAATCTCCACTTCCTTGGCTTTTTCATCCAGGACTTCTATTGGCGAAATTTGTGCTGCAGCAACCTGGTCAAATTCACATACCTTTGTCTCTCAATACAGATTGACAGTCTCCTCCAGAAAAAGAGCATCCTTTGACTCCACGGTGCTCAGGCATATCCTTCCATAAGGGCCACCCAAGAAACCACGTAGCAGGGGACTGTGACCCAGTGGTGAGGACAAATGAAAGAGACAACATCAGATTTAGAAGTTATGTACTTACCATAACTTGGTATCTGTGTTGTCTTCTTTCATTTGTCCTCATATCCCACCCTACCTTCCCCCTTCCTTTATCTCTGAAATACCTGAAGAATGTTGAAACCCATAGGTTTCTAGTCCTGAGATCCAGGTTGGGCAATGCTATTCTTGTACAAGTTACTTTAACCTTGATGTCATGTGATGTTTGCATGTTGGTAATCTGTGTGTGTGTGTGTGTGTGTGTGTGTGTGTGTGTGTGTGTGTGTGTGTGTGTGTGTGTGTGTGTGCGCGTGTGTGTGTGTGTGTGTGTGTGTGTGTTTTATATATATATATATATATATATATATATATATATATATATATATATATATATATTTCCTTCTGTTGGTTCATCTATTTGGCAAACTCTCGATCTGAGGAGATAGTGGAGTCGCAGGGTGTTATGGGAGTGGGAGGAGCTTGAGACACCAGGCATCAGTATTTTGGAAAGGCTGGATCAAGGACAGATCCTAGACTCAGTGGTGAGGATGAATGAAAGAAGACAACACAGATACCAAGTTATGGTAAGCACATAACTCCTAATTAACCAGGAGAAAGCAAGAGAAAGGCATGTAGATACATAACATCTTTTTGCTTGTCTTGAAAACCATTTGTTTAGCTTAAATGACAGTGAACTGTAGCAAGGAAATGTTATAGCTCTTTGCAGATATATAACAAATAACTCTTTCCTTAGCATAAAGAATTTTTGGTTCTCAACTTAGAGAGAGAGTATTTTCTCAACTTTAGTCTGGGGTGGGGGGGTGAGATTGATATGTTGTTCAAAGCACCAGCTAACCCTGCTACATCCTTAAAATTTACTACAACCAGAAAGAAATTTCCTAAGACCTACATCAGATACAAGTGTACAAAGTTCTAGAACTTGAGTGATACTAGGTAGCCTCTGTCTAACCAGAGATACAGTAACATGGATACAGTAGAGAATCTCGAAGTACTGAAATGTCGAATTTCAGTACTTCAAGACTGAATACTCGAAAGTGCAGTTACGCGAAACTGCACTATGTTGAATGTGGAAATGTCGAATCCGATATCGTGGTGTGGCATTCGTGGCATGTGGTGCGGTTTGTGGATTTATCTGGGGTGTCAGGTAAGTGGTGTTTGTGTAAGGGTATTGGCTAGGGATTTTAGTGTGTGTGAGTGTGTGTATTGGTGTTTTTTGTGTGTTTCTGTGTTTAGTGTGACCTCGGAGTTAGTATATAAAAGTAGGGGTGTGTGGAGGGTGTAGCCCCCCACATGGGGGTGCATGGGGGCTTGCCCCCTGTTTATAGGTAGGGTAGATGTGTGTGTGTGTGTGTGTGTGTGTGTGTGTGTGTGTGTGTGTGTGTGTGTGTGTGTGTGTGTGTGTGTGGTCGCGATTGTGCTATTTGCAGTTTTGGGTGTTTGGGTATGTGGGTGTTTTCAGTCTCAAAATACTGAAATTCGACATTTCAGTATTTCCAGATTGTCTAGTGAATCCACATGGTGAAACGAATGATTGTCAACCTTCAGTTAAGCAATGTTCCGAATCAGTCACCTGAGGAATAAAGGTGCATTTTTAGAGCTCTTATTTTAAGTATCATATAGATATAGTCCAAAGAGAGAAGGTCAGCTTAAGATTATACTGGGTACGAGCAGCTGAAAAAAACAACCAATGTATAAATAGGTAAAAAAGATGCTGAAGTTAAAGGTTACTGTGGAGTCCACTCATGAATAAATAGCCCAATTGTTTTGGTTGGAAATGCAGACAGCACAGTCTGGTTCTGCAGCGTCTTCATAAAGCTTAATAATATCTCCAATTTTGACAGGTACTCTGTTCCTCTGGTGGAGAGGATGTGGAAAGGGAGGGAAGGTTTCTAACCATGCTGGACCTCACAAAGGGATATTGCCAAATTCCAAACATTCTCCATTCTCCATGGCTAATGTGATGTTTGAGTATATGGTTGTACCATTCCGCCTCCATGAGGTTTCAGCTGTGATTAAGAGAATGATGGATAAGTACTAAAACCTAATCAGGTTTATGCTATGGCCCACCCAGAATGTTGTCAACCAGTGACTTGGGATTCCCATCTCCTGAAGGTGTAGGTAGTGCTTAATTCATTGAAGTAGGTAGGGCTAACTATTAACACCCTTAAATGTAAAACAGGGAAGACAGAGGAGAGAAACCAAGGGTACATAACTGGAAGAAGTCTGATAAAGCCTCAAAAAAGAAAAGGTGGAAGTGGGGAGTGAATGATCCATCTTACAAACCAAGTAATAAGTAATCCATGTTTTATTGTGGCTGAGTAAATTTGTTCCACAGTTTGCCTCCACAGCCTGTTGCCTTATTAACCACATCAATGAGAAGCTGCCTGAGCAAGTGAGGTGTACCCAGAGGTCAAGGAGTCCTTCCAGAGGCTCAAGCAATGCCTATGTGCAGAGCTGGTCCTTGTGTACCCTGATTTCTCATGGTCCTTTATTGTACATTTGAATGCTGTGGAGGTTGGCTTGGTGGTGTTATTATTATTATTGCAAAAGGTGATCAACAAAGAATTTCTGGTATGCTACCTTAATAAAAAACTTAATAAGGCAGAAGCTAAGTACTCCACCATTGAAAGACAACATTTGGCCATCAAATGGGCCTTAGGCTATCTGCGATATTACATGCTGGTCAAGGAGTTTATACTGGTCACAGATCATGTCCTACTCCAGTGTCTTCATCAGTAAAAAGAAGCAAATGTAAAGCTCTATAGATGGGCCCTAACATTACAGCCACTCTGTTTCTGGGTACAGCATTGCTGTGGTGCTCCCACTGCAAAGTAGATTATCTGTCTAGGGCTCACAGACCTATCAGCATGCTTGAAGTTGGTGGTTTCAAGCTTAGACAGTCACCTGTAACATAGTTTGATGACTCTCCTGGGAAACTGCCCACTGGGTAAGGTAAACAGAGCAGAAACAGGGTAATATGACAATGTGACACTAGTTTAGAATAAACTGTGGTTACTTTGATGGCATAAGAGTTTTAGAAATGCTGTTGTATGGGAAAATTAGCAAAGCGGAGGATGTGGACATTTGTGTTGCCCTACTTCTTTTTAAGGAGGAAGTAGACTCAAGATGGCAAAAGTCAATTTAAGTCTTGAGTAGTCTAGACCCATTTTGTTTCTGGAGAAGTTTGAGGTGAAGTGTGATTGTCTGAGTTTCTTGATTATCTACAAAGCAGGAGTCCAGCACAAGATCCATATGTGACAATGGAAGTCCTTATAATAGAGAAACTGGAGGTTCCATGTATTGCATTTTACTGGAAGGACTTTTGTTTACTCTCCTTAAAAAGGTTTGTACTGCCTGAGGGTGGCTATTGGCAAGGCATGCATGGGCCAAGGTCTAATAGCCTTGTATTTCTTATGATTGCTGTGATTCATATAGCAGAAAGTTTTGTGAGAGAATTAAACCTGTTGGGGTACTGACAGTTACCTTAAACCTGTGCTGGTGTAATTTTTTTTTTGTCAGGGAGAGACTATTTTGTACAAATATATTTTATATTGTGGTCTTGTCTACAAAGAAGTTGCAATTGCAAAAGACTGTCTGCTGTAAAGGTAATATTGCACAGCTGTGCTAAGTTGTAGCTTCAAATACAGCAATGGACTGAACTTTTATTTTGCTACAGGTTTTATTTATGTTGCCATTCTTTTGTTGATTATTTTCCTGTCAAACCAACAGCCAATTTTTTGTGCTGTGCATGAATATTACTTATTTGGAAGAAGATGGGTGTACTACTGCCTAAAACACCATAATTAATATATAGTTTTGGAGTGTAGGTGCTTGCTCTCACACTGGAAGAGGAAGAATGAAATATTTATGTGCATTTTATAACATTAGAGTGCCACTGTTTTGAGTTGCTGTGTCCCGAGGTTCTTGGCTGGAGCGCCTTCTTTGTGGAGTCTGCATGTCCTCCGTGCGGTCGAGTGGCATTCGAAAGACATGTGTAGAATAGGCGTGCCTTCGTTGAAGGTTGGGTGTCGAGCTGGCACCTCGTTACCCATCAAAAATCTACTGCCAATCATTAGCGGACCGGAGTTCCGCTGTGGTGACCCCTAACCGGGAAAAGCCGAAAGAAGAACAAGTTTTGCTTAATCATATGCCAATTAAATGAGACAAGATTACTTATAGTAAATCCAAAATACATAATTAGAGAAATTATATATAAAAAGCAAACAGATATGAATTAATAGCTGTGTAGATGATATCTGAATAGAGCCAAAGTAAAAATAAATGGGAACATTTTGCAAATGAAATGTAAGTAAACCGCAGGTGTTATAAGATAGACTGAAGGAGCATGAAAGAAACATCATGCAGACAGTCATACACAGAATTTATGCTGTGTGTTAGAAACTAAATATGCATGGTTTAGACTTGTATTTATGAGCCCACATTTGCCAAATGCAGTACATTGTCACAATCACCTCATGTAGTATTTTAAATTATTTTTATATCCACGAAGGATGAACACTTTTAATTATATGTAATGTTAATGTCTTGAAAAGTATATTCTCATTATTCCCAGATTATTCCATATAATTTTAATGTAAGAATGCCTGATAGTTCTCTTGCATAGATCAATCCACATTTTTTCAGAGATGGAAAAATCAGAAGCTGCCAGGACTCTTCCCTTTGCATTTGGCTCACTTTGTCAGTGGGAAAATTGATGTATAGAACTAGTGACTACACAATCCGTTCCATTGCCTATTATTTATTGAAATCTGAATGAGTGCATCCTGATATGTCCATTTCTCTTGATGAATGAAATAGTGAAGTGCTTTCCCAGTCTTGCTGTAGAGGTTTATGGAGGACTGTGCCAATGTGTCTTATTTTGCTCACTGACAACTTTGGAGGTGGGGGGGGGGGCAACCTAGACTGCCAGGCATGCTCATTGTCTAGTATTTTTGAAGATTATTGGTGGGTAGGCAAACAGTACTATAAAGAAACCAAGTTTGGTACATTCTTGATAATCAAAAGTTTAAATTTAATTTTTTAGTATTTTTATTCAGTGCAGAATATTTTACAATTTAAAAGTGGATACTAGAAGAAACTTAAAACAAAGGTAAACAAACTACAGAATTAAGATATTAAGTAACAAATAATGTCTAAACTGGAGTTGATTCAATCATTATGTCCTATCATTTTTCTTATGTGGGCAGGCTTCTAATAAGCCTTTATGGAATGTATCTGCAGCTTGTTTATGAGTTGCTTTGCAAAGGTGTCTATGGAATGGCACATTTGCTGATATTATACATTTCTGCTTTGGCATTTATTAGCCAGTCAAAGGAAGGTATTAATGCAGCGTGTTTTGGGAATGGCAGCAAAGATGGTTGGCACATATGTTTTCTCTGTGTATGGCATGTGTCTTTTTGAATACAATTTCAGTATTTTGGGGATTTCTTTATTTTCCTCTTCTGTTCACTGGAATTACCATTACAGCATTTCCTGTTTTCCTTATGTGCTCTTAATGAGTATACGTGCATTAACGTAGGATATGTATGTGCCTATATTTGTATATACCTGCATATGTCATTTATGTGTCTATGCATACATATGAATATATTTGCATATAAATGTGTTAATTTGCATAGGCACATTTGTGTATATATGTATGTGTGTGTGTGTGTATATATATATATATATATATATATATATATATATATATATATATATATATATATATATATAGATGGATAGATGTAGAATAGATGTAGATATATATAAAACACATTGATCTATGTGATAAGATCGACTTTTCAAACAGTAGTGGAACTTTAGAAAACAAATACATTTCTGTGTTTTTTTTTTTTTTGTTTTTTTTTTTGCAGTGGGCAAGTCCCCCTGCATCACCTGCACCCCCTGCAAATTTTATATACTAACTCCAAGATTGCACTATAGTGGGGAAAGTGCATATTCTGCAATTCCCATTGTAGTGCAATCTCCATAGAAACACTTTGACTTTTTTGGAAAGTTGATTGTATGGTTGCTATCATATGTAGTTTGACTTTCTGAAAAGGTGATCTTCTGAAGGGGACCCATATCTATGTACACATGTGTATATACGTGTGTGTGTGTGTCTATATATATATATATATATATATATATGTGTGTGTGTGTGTGTGTGTGTGTGTGTGTGTGTGTGTGATTGTGTATTGTAATATAGAGTGCCAGCTCCATCAACAAGCTAACTAGCAAGTAAAGCAAACAGAGCAGAAACAGAATAGTTTGGCATTGTGACATCCCAATAGGCAAAACAGAGAGTACATAGATAAAATAAGAACTGTAGAAAGACCATTGTATAGGAAAAGACAGCAAAGTGGAGTGATGGTGAATGGCCCCTTTAACTCACCCTACCTTAGTTTCCAGCTGGAAGAGGTTTGTGCTATCCTGCTCTTAACTAAGGAGAAGGCAGGCTCAAGATGGCAGAAGTCATGTGGAAATCCAGAGGAGTCTCAACCACTTTTGTTTCAGGAGTTGTTCAAGGTGAAGTGAGACTATCTTGAGGCTGGGACACTTGGCTCTGAGGTTAGAGTCCAGTAACAGGTCCATATTTACATGCAAAAGTTGTGATAGAGAAGAATCTCGGGGTTACTATATCATACTGGAGGGATTATGGTAATAGACTATTTTGTTATGTCAAAAGTGATGAGAAACTTTTAAAACTGTTGGAGTAATAATGCCTGTTTCCCTAAATCTGTACTTGTGTATTTTTATTCTATGAAGGAGACTGTTTTGTGTAACAGGGTGTTTTTACTATCTAAAGCATCACATTTGGTGCGTGCAGCACTGTGTTTGCTAGTGAGTGTTTTCTCCTGCAACTAATCAGGCAAGTCTGTGCTGGAACAGAGACATTTGTTGCTAGAGGGTTGTCTGGCGGTGTTCCTGGCCAGTGGCTTATGATGACTACATTCGAGCAGCTCCTTCAGACAGTTCTGTTGTCAGACCAAGACCTTAGGCCCCAATGAATCCATTTAGCAGAGGAGAAGGTTTAATAGCTTTCATGGTCACATGCAAAAGAACAGCTGTCCAGAAAGACTAGGACCACTGCAGTTGGAATCCTAGCAATGTAGTTTATAGGTTAGTCCTCTTCCATATGTACATGGACATTCCTTGCATAGACTGTGGTGACTTTGATGAGGTAAAAAAATGTTTGTGAGGACAGAATTCACCACAGAAACTCAGGTCATCAGGTTCCATGGATCAAGCTTTATAGAGGTAAGCCAGTCAAGGTACAATTATTTGCACTGAGACATATTGTAAAGTTTTTTGTTTACCTGAAAGGATAAACAATAAAGAAACTGTGATGGAAATTGTAGTAATAGCCATTTCAGTGGGCTTTGGCAACAGTATTTAAATGATAAGTCAGTGAATAAAGTGAAAGGGGCAACATCTTCCTTAGTCTGCTGTAAATATGGGAAGAGAGGGTACATTGCTAAAAATTAAGAGGATGTTCAAGTAGAAACTCCCATTCAGACTGCTAAGAAGGAGGGTGAGGTAAAGAGGTGCTGGAGCGTGACTAAGCTGATGACCAACCTGGTTTATTCAACCTTCTGTTATTGTGCCACCACAAAACTAATGAAATGTATATTTAATGTAGAGCAACAGGAACTACAATGTCTGCTTGACTCTGAGAGTATTATCATTCTGGAAAACTTTCAGTATATTTGTAGAAAAAAAGGCGTACTCATTAAAGGCAGTAGAGGTAACGTGTATACATGGGGAAAAAAGATGGTATATTGTCACTCAGGTTGAGGTACAGACCCAGTTTAGGAATGTCCTGCAGCCAGCAGCCATGGTACCCTTTCTTAACCATTATGTAATCATTAGAAAATACTTCCCTGTTTTAATCTGTTTGGAAGCAATGGAAGAAAACAACAGGAAGGAACCTCATGGAACATCTAATATACAGACCAATCTGACACAATAAAATAATTCAGAGGTAGAGGTACCCCACCCAGCAAAGGGACAGTAAGTCTTGGAGTTGTCACAGAAGGTCCAGACCTCATCAAAATGGATATAAACATCTAAAACATATAGAAGCCTGTAGTGACCAGTAAGAGTTGAAGGCATCAACTGGCCAAAGAGGAGACAAGGTCTCAAGAGCCCAATGTAAGGTCAAGTCTGCAAAGTGAGGTAAGACTAGAGAGTAATAGAGAAACATAGAGGGAATGTGGGACTTCAAAATAGAAGGTTACTAAAATATGCCCTCTAAAAATTCAACCACAGGGTGAGAAGAAGGAAATGAATATAGAGGAACAACAGAAGGGAGTGTGGGGCTTCAGAAAAGTAGTAGCTAAAGAAAACCCCTCAGAATACTGGAATGAACTCCCTTTTCTTGTGGAAGAGTGGAACTCTGAGGTCCCTCTGCTTGCTGTGTCTTAGGTGGAAGCAAGACTATCCACCTTCCAGGCGTGAGGGAAGAAGGGGATACCAGTTTAGCTGACCCTCGTGTAGGCCAGTTGAATTTTAAAAGAGGCTAATAGGGATATGAGACATTAACCTGTTTGAGAGAAAAGTTTTTTAGGATAGTAGGAGAAGATGCACCTTAAGGGCCCCCTTCAGTTTACCTGTATTTTGAACTAAAAATGACATTTTGTATATGGTAGCTAGTGATAGAGGAGAGATTGTTTGGAAACATTTAGTACCTAAACCCTTTAGATAACTGATTTGGAAAATAGCTCATAGCTATGTCCTGGGTTGGGGGTCATGTAGGAATGGACAAGGCCAGGGCAGGAATCAATGAAAAGTTGAAGAGATAAAAACTGGTGGAAACAAAAACATTTTATCTGGGGGATGAGGAATGACACCCCCAACCTGGGAAAGGAGGAATTTGCTCCTGCTGCCATCTGTGACCTTGTATGAATTATTTTCAAAGCCAAATTGTCTAAAAATATCTGTTGCCAAAGAGAAAATTGAGATTTAAACTTTCTGGAAGAAAAAAGAGACCAGGGTAAGAGGGGTTTACAAGATCTGCTAAACAGTCATTCAGACTTGTTGGACTGTCCTTGGTTTTGGGAAGTTTGAGACTTCTTTTTGGAACTCATTTGCCATTTTTTGTCAAACATTTGTTTACCTGTATTTTGTTAATAATGTTTAGTTTGCTTTTTGACAAAAATTGGATGAGGAGATAAAAAAATCCCTTGGAAAATTTGGAAAAGGAGGTTTGAAAAGTCTTTGTGATTCTCTAGATCAGCTTGCCACTTTCATTGCACATTTTGACAACCTCTGCAGCACACAGGTCAAACACTAAATTTCTACCCAAGGGAGAATTTTAAAATTGCATTTTTACATAATCTGGGAGGTTCTGAAAATGCAGCCATGCAAACCTCCTCAAAACAGTACCAGTGGCCATAACCTTGGAGGAAGTATCAACAGAGTTATATACATACTGTAAACGAGTAGTGACCTTTGCAATAACAGAAACTAAGTCATTTAAAGCAGAATCTTCCTCACAGGAAGAAACTGCAGATACAACATTACTCATACTTTCAGAATTTGTCAGAACAAACTTTAATATGACCCTGGTAATTAAAAATTCTGAAAATCAAAATTGCAGAAGTACAGACTTTTTACTATACTGATCAGTAAATTTCCCATCCTTATCAGAAAGAGTAGGACTGGAACTGATTCGATGTTTGGCAGTGGGATCAACTAGAGCTACAGCTACCGGGTCAGGTTTGGGAATAGTGTATACAAATTTAAAAAGACTGGGGAACTTTATATGTTTTATGTCCCTTTTTAGGAACAGCTTGTTGACTATCAGGAAAATTACAGGCAGTAATACTCGCATCTAAAGCAAACAGAACAGGAGGAATGGGTATAGAATCTGGAAAATCCTACTGTAACAATTCATAGTATTTCCTGATGGACTGAGAAACCTCAGTGTTTTCTAACTGAAAACACTGGCAGATTTTACTGATAGTCTAAGAGAAAGAGAACCCACTCCAGGGAGAATCAGAAACTGCCCTCCTATGAGCCTGAATCAGAAATCTGATGAAAAACAAATGTATCCGCCCATGCATCTTCCTGTTCAGATTCAGAATATTAAATCTCTTCAGGGAAAAGAGGACTCACTCTTTCTTTGACCAGAAACTACTTTACAAGAAGGATCAATTGCCTGAATTAAACTCTGAGCCAGACCCAGTAAACTACTCCTATCCAAAAAAAAAAAAAATTGAGGAGGAGTAGATACATGCTTGTTTTTCTATTTCTTTTTTACAGTTTTTCAAGTTGCTAATGGCTGTAGTTTCCCCAAGGATGGTCACAGCATTCTGACACAACAGTGAAACCTTCTCTGTTCCCTTTCCCAGGACCAACATTAGTGGCTCTCCCTTACCCACTAAGGGGACCCCAATAGCTGAAGAGGATGTGGCTAACTCCCAGTCCATAGTGGCTGTAGGTGCTACGCCAGAGGGATTGGGGGTAAAAGATGAGTGGTCTGAGGTACAATAAATGGCCACAGCAAACTGACTCACCTGTAGCCTGATTTTGGCAAATGCTGTTTGCTTAATTTTTTTTTTTGGCCAGAGGAAGGATTGACAGTGGAACTGGTAGTCTGTTCCATGGTCAAGCTGAAAATGGTGCTTCTTTCCTGGGAAAGACAAACAGCAATTGTTGGTAAACACCACCCATCCATAAAAGTTACTTTTTTGACAGAAAACACAATAAAAAACACTTTAAAATGCTATACAAACTCCACAAAAGTAAAACAAACCCAATTTCTCCGCATAAAAAAATGTTTTCAGTTATTTTACACTACTTTTAACTGATAGAAAAAACTAGTGCTCTATCTAAAAGTACATTATAGTCTCGAGACAGTCTGCTAAAACGCAACACTCTTAGCCTTTAAATAACTTCCTGAAGAGGACAGTAATAAAATATCAGCAAAATAAAGAAAATGGAAGTTGTTTCTTCATAGGGAACTTACCTGCCCAGCAAAGGAAAACACAATCCAACAGTCGATCCTCGAAAGCCTCAGAGGAGTGTGCCCTTCGGCGGCAGTAAAGCTCTGAATGGCTTCATGCACAAACTTGTCTTTTTAGTCAGCCCAACTTGAACTGCCTGACAGTTTGGGTGCATGGAAGGTGCCCTAAAGCTTTGGAAGCTGCTTTGTTGTTATATCCTTGTCAGGATATAATCCATATCGCTAAGGTTACTGAAGCAGCGATCATTCGAACACCTACTGTTATTGTAGATTTACTTACACAGCTGTGGTTTCTCTATCCAAGAGACACCTCAAGCAGCTCTACATTGTTTAGCCTCTTTGAATTATTGTAGAGCAGGAGGCTCCAAGGACTTTTAGATATAGAAGAAGTAACATGGAAAGAAGAAAAGACACATTTCAAAAGTGTCACAGAATACTGTATAGAACTTCAAGGGAGACTGAAGGCCAGTGAGGTCTGTTGCACAAGAACACATGAAAAGGGCTCAAGAGAGCCAGCAGAGAGTGTATAACTACAATGCAGGTAACAGGGAGTTTCAATTGTAAGACTAAGTTCAGGTTATGGCACCCGTATCTGAGAACAAACTTCTTTTCTAAATAGTAAGGACCTTATGGAATCACAGGGTGAATAAATGGGGTACATTTTAAAGTGAGGCAGCCAAGAAGGAAGCATGGTGAGGAAATCTGTCATATAAATGTTCTGAATAACTGAAGGAAAGTGCAAGTGGATTTAGTAGACATGGTGTTCCAAGACATAGATCGTGAATAAGAAAAATGTATGCCCTCAATCCCCTCCTGTCATAGTTGATGAAACTATGAAAACATCTCCAAGCCTCAAAGCAAGAAGTTCAGGAGTTTTTCCTCACAAACAAAATATATTTTTTCAGGCAGGAATTTCTGAAGTTTCTCCTGAGGAATAAAGTGATATTTTCAGAACTACCAGGAAGAACAAACATTTTTTATTAGGCATCAGGTAGAGAGAGTCCCAGGGAGAAGGCTAAGCTAAGACCAAATTGGGTATCAGAAGCTCAAAAACAAGCAGTAAATAAGGAGATAAAAACAGAGGCTGAAGAAAATGGTCATGGTTTGAATGATCCCATTATTTTGTTCTAAATCTGGATGTACATTTTGGTTCTGAAATTACCTTAGAAAGCTTAATAGTATGTATCTCTACATTTGACTGCTACTGTGTGGCTAAGGTGAATAAGCTGATTTAGAGGTTGGAGAAGGCAAAGTTTCTAACCATCATGGACCACGCATAAGGATAATGACAAATTCCCTTGACCAGCAAGTCTAAAGAGAAGACAACATTCTTTATAGCTGATGGGTTGTTCCAGTATACAGTCTTACTATTAAGCCTTCACCAGGCTATGGCTGTATCTTAGAACTTGATTGATAAGGTACTAAAACTTCATCGAGCATAGCGTGAAGCTTACCTTTTTGTAATAATTCAGAGCTTTTATCCCTGGGCCTCTGCTGAAAATGGGCTTCTACCCAGTCAGACTTTCCTGGTAATTAAATGTCAATAAATAAAATAAATGAATAAATTACCTGGATGATGTTGTCATCTATTCAGAGGATTTGGATTCCCATCACCCCAAGCTGCAATCAGTGCTGATGCTGTTTAGACTTACAGTTAATACCCCTAAATATAAATTATGGATGAGTGAGTGAAGATACCTAGGGTACATGACTGGAAGAAATGAGATAACACGTGAAAAAGAGAAGGTGGAAGTGGTGATGGACTCGCCCATCTGTCAATTCAAGAAACAAATAGGAACCTGTTTAGGGGTGGCTGGGTCCTACTAGAAATGTATCCAACCATTTGCCTCCATGGCATGCCCCCTTATCAACCTCACTGAGGAGATGTTTCTGGAGTGAGTCAGGAGGACCCCAGAGAATGAAGTGTCTTTCCAGATGCTCAAGCAATACATTCATGCAGAACCAGTCCTGGGGTCTCCTGTTTTCTCACAGCCCATTATTGTATATAATCATGCATCATAGTTTGATTTATGAGATGTTTTAAAGAAAAACATGGGAAGTGAGGAACATACAATATGCCATCTCAATGGGAAACTTAATGCAACAGAAGTTAAGTACTCCACCATTGAAAAAGACTCTTTTGCTAATAAGTGGACCATGGGCTCACTGTCATATTACCTGTTGGGAGCCCCCTATCCAGTAATTTCATCCACAAAAAAGAAGGAAGGAATAAAAATCCATGTAAATGGATCCTGGCATTACAGCCCCTTCATTTATGTGTACTAAATCCAGCTGTTCACCACCATAATGCAAATTGTATGTCTAGGGAACACAGACCTTCAGGGTGGTTTCAAGCTGAGGAGAGGTCAAACATAACAGGTAATTGAAACAGAGCAAAAACTGGATAATTTGCTGTTGCAAAACTAGTTTGGGCCAAGTGGGAAGTACTTTGATGAGATAAGAGCTTTAGGTAGGCTACTGCTGAGCTGTAGGAAAGCGACTTTACTGGAAAATATAAACAAGTGGAGTAAACTGGTCCTTTAAAATCAGCATGCCTGAGTTTTGATACAGGTCTTAATCTACTCCTACTTAAGGAGAGGATAGGTTTAACATTGCAATAGTTGTTAGGAAGTCCAGAGGAGTCGATACCATTTGTGTTTTTGGAGTTTTTTGGAGGTGAAGAGAGACTATTCAATGATGGAGCAATCTGCTTTGAGGAGGAAGTCCAGTTAGAGGTTTGTATTTTCTAGTGGAAGTCCTGATAGTGAAGAATCTGAAGGTTACTTGTATTGCACTAAAGGGACTCTGGTAACAGACATTTTTGTTACGTGGTGAGAGATTTTTAAATCTGTTGGAGTAATAGTGGCTATTCCCTAAACCTGTTTTTTTTTTTTTTTTTTTTTTTTCAGGGAAGAGACTTTTGATGTTATGTTGTCCTGTTTCGACTTCATTCTTACAATGATGGGTTTGGAGCCAATTCTCAGCTCTGACTCGGCCAAATACATAGCTGAAAGTCTCAAAACATTTGAAGAGTTGGTAGAAAAAACATTTAGGTTGAATCTTTCCAAAAATTTTAACACCTCTCAGAATATCTGTAACTCCCAATTATATTTGGTGATTGACTTATTAAAGAAAGAAAACATCAGGGTTATGAAACCTGACAAGGGGGCGGGGTGGTCCTTATGTACAGTCTAGACTATGAAAACTCTATTCACAATCTCTTACAAGATACTAACACCTATGAACAAATTTCTAAAAATGAGCTTAATATCGCTTATGCCAAAATTAACTACATTTTGCAGGACCATCTGCTCCAAGGGGCAATTAATGAAAAACTGTTTAATTATCTATTTGTCCCTAAGCCAAAAATTCCAGTCCTTTTTGGAATTCCTAAGGTTCACAAAGGGCTGGAACCTTTGAAATTTAGACCTATTGTGGCGGGGGCAGGTGGAATCACCGAACCCCTTAGTAAATTTGTGGATCACAATTTAAAGCATTTTGTTTCTACACTTCCATTTGCAAAGACTCATGGGAGTTTTTGGCTAGTATTCCTCCTAGAGTCTGTAACCCGGACCTACTGATGGTTACTATAGATGTCATTGAACTATTCCCCAGTATACCAGACACTACAGGTATTGATTGGTTTAATGAAATCTTAGTTTGTGAATCTGGGTTGAGTAACAACCTAGTTAATTTACTAGTAGAATTTATGGACATCATTCTACACAATAACTTCATTTTTTTCAATGGGGAATTTTTCAGGCAAAGAAAAGGAGTGGCCATGGGCGCTCCGTGTGCATCAGCATACGCGAATATTGTATTATACAAATGGGAGAAATTCTATATCCACTCTACCAAATGGAAAGACTTTATTGTCTTTTACAAGTGTTATTTGGACGACATTTGTTTATTTTGGCAGGGCAGCAAATAAAGTTTTCTTGAGTTTTTTGACTATATTAACTCTACTACGGACTTTCTTTCCTTTACCTATGACATCAGTGAGGTTTCTTTGCATTATTTAGATGTGCTCTTAACCAAGGACATAGAAAAAATGGATTTTCAAACACAAATTTATAGGAAAAACACTTTTTCCAATGCATTTTTGCACTTTGATAGTTCTCATCCATTTTACATTAAGAAAGGTATAGTTAAAGGCCAACTTATAAGAGCATCAAGGATGTGCAGTTCCCCTAATTTGTTCTTAAAGGAAGTAGAATTTTTGAAAACCCTATTTCTTGAAAGAGGTTATCCTCCTCAACTGGTCCAGAATGTAATTGTGGAAATTGTTGAGAAAAGGGATTCTGCATATCCCCCTCTGCTAGGTAAAGGTCTGCCTTTGTCTACATTGTTATCAGCAAGTTCTTCGAACATGCAGAAGAGTTTTGTTTACACATACGCTAATGACTCACAACTGATTGAGAACACTATGCGTTCTTTTTGGCCCATATTAACATCACAAGAAGACATCCGTACATTACTGCCTGACAATGTACATTTTATAAGGAAGAGGGACACCAACCTTAAGGGTTTGTTTGAGCAAGCACCTCACACCCAGAGTCATTTTTCAACCACCTATTCATTTAAAAGGGCAGGGTCATTTAAATGCGGGATGTGTAACCAATGTCCCTACATGTTAGATGATGACCATGTGTATTTACCATCTAGACGTGTAAACTTAAGGGCCCAAGGTTATTATTCCTGCATTTCCTCTGAGGTGGTTTATCTTGGCATTTGTCTCATTTGTCATGGTTTTTACGTGGGTAAAACCGAAAGAATGCCCAAAAAGAGAATCTATGAGCATGTTTATGACATTGCAAAGAACAAAGAGACCAATGCCTTTTTTAAACACTCTTTAATTTGTAATTTGTAATCACATGAACATAACATTTTTTGTATTGGAGCGAGTTATTCATGACCCCAAAGGTGGTGACTGGGAGACTCGCCTTGCGAATAGGGAATTGACTTGGCAGCTTAAGTTGGATGCCACCAAGTTTCCGGGCATGAACGATAGTGTTAGTCTTACTTGTGTTCTTAGGGCAAACAGGGATAAGTTATAACAATTTTTTGTGTTTTATAATATTTCTATGTTTGCGCTATGAACTGTTTTACAAAATATCAATGTATTACACACATTTTTTACACATTTTTCTCAATCCCCACTAGTATTTACATAAGCGGGTTATGATATAGTTGTTAAGTATTTTTCATTTACTTGGTTGGGTGGCACATAGATTATCCATTTTCTGGTGATGATTGCAGTATAACATAACACATGTTTTTTAGCCACCTTATTTCGTTATGATCATTTTTTTCACATACTATTGTGGCACTTATTTTTTACATATATATACATTTGTATATTCTTTGCTTTGTCTGGGTTATATTTCCCCTTCATGGTTTTTAAAATTTCCTTGTGGATTGATAGTAGAATTGCAGGACATGGCTTCTAGGTTTTTACTACTCTAACTGTAATTAAGCCATTATCAGCTAAAAGCTTTGACAATTTTTTGAACATACAACTAGTTGTCATATGTATTTTATTTACGATTTAATTTTCATTATGTTGTTGAAAGCAAACTTTTTTCTTTTATTTCAAATTTAAGGTTCTGGTAGACACAATATGTATTGAAGTATTTTATGCTAAGTTGTTTTTAGAACACTTTGGGTCATTTTGATGAACGTATTAACTAATTGATTTTTTAATTATTTTAACTTGTGATGTTTAATTGATTAATTGGCTCAGCAGTTTAGTATATATATATATACACTGCATCGCCAAACTTGGATTGTAACTTGAAAAAGCCTGGGATCGCCAGGCGAAAGCGCTTGTTCTCACTTTGTGCTGCATTAAAGAAGACTTCATTTTTATACTGCTTTTGGAGTTGTACTTTTACCAGCTCAATAATATTTGCATAGAGGCTTTTTGGCAAAACTTTTGACTTGTGGACACATTTTTTTGCAATCACTGTCTGCCCTAGGAGTTCTGGTACGCTGATGCTCCGCCCATACCTGATTCTTGGTTTGTTCCTGCTTTCTTTTTACATAGCTGAAAGTCTCAAACCTGGCTCGTGGAATGTAGGTATCCCACAATGCAGTGGTGTAATTCCCTAGATCTTGTTTGCCGTTTTATGAGGTTGGATGCACTCATCTTGACAGTGGCTAAGATGTGACAAATTTTCTCTTATTTTTCCTCTATACTGTTATATTTGATAATAGAGAGCTTACTGTTTAGTTATATTTAAATTGTTGTGCCTTTTACTGCGTTACAGTTAAATAGTTATAGTTTTATCCCATTTGGCACGGCTTTTGCCATCGCTTTGTAGGCCTAACTGTATCCCTTGTAGTGGTTGTTTTTTCTGTCTGTCTGTCTAGTTTATTAGGAGCTCGATTAAGTTAGAGAGCTCTTCGCCTGTTTAAGTTAGAGGGCTTGTAGTTAATTGTTGTCTTGTCTGGAAAATAGGACCGTTTGAGTTAGAGGCCCTATTTTTTCTCCCTGGTTGTCTGTTTCCTTGTGTTTTCCATAGTTACTATTCAGTGTAGCTTAATAGTTCAATAGTTTAATAGTAAAATGTTCTTGTTGTTGTTTTTGTGGTCTTATCTTCATTATGTTCAAAGACCCAAAAGAGAGGGAACATAAGCCTTCGGGCTTTAAAAAAATGTCAGAAGTGCTCACAAAAAATGTCCATCACAGATGGACATGTTATATGTGTTTATTGCCTTGGTGCTAGTCACCTACAAGAAGACTGTACTTTGTCATTCTTTCAGTGCAAGGGTACTTCAAGGAAGGAGAACCAAAATGATCCTGAAAGGGCTCTTAAAGCCAATTTTGAGGAAACTATTCATAGTTCTTCTTCCTGTTCTTCTTCTGCTTCTTACAAAAAGGAAAAATCCCAGACGAGACATTCACCTGCAACATTGGCTCGGTCGGAGCCGCCAGTAAAGCTACCAAAAACCTCTAAGGCCAATACCTTCTCGGCTCCACAGTCCTCAGAGCTGTCAGAGGTCATATTAGTTGACAAGCCTGGTACTTCAGCTCCAAAGTCCTCAGAGCCACAAGATACCTCTACTCGGAGCCAGTCCATAGATATTTCACCAGTTTCTCCAACACTGAGAGCTCCAATTCTGCACAGGTCTTGTTCTCCATCCCTGTCTTCCAGGTCCACCAGGAGCATATCAGCTGATGACATGGAACGGGTGGTGTGCCGACTCCTGAAGTCGCCGGCACTGACTAAATTATTCTTGACTCCCACCCATTTGGTCTGGGAGCCTACTGTACCAATTATATCCACTTTTGTTCCTCCTCCAAGCCAAGCTGAACCTTCAGAGCCAGAGTGCTTGGTACCGCTTACTGTGGATCTGTCGGTTTCGAGACCACCTTTGGTGTTCATGGAGCTGACTTCCGCTCCAACTCTCTGTGCCATCCAGAGAGTCTGGGAGCCAGGGTTCCCCGGTCGGCCCTGGGGGGATTCTCTGCCCCAATCTTCTTTGGTGCCAAGTCTACCCCTCGGAGCATCGGCCCGGGTTAGCTCGGCTCCTACATTGGCCTCGGGTCCAATCTTATTGGTAGTGGTGCCTTCTTCTGTCTTCTTGGAGCTGAGGGAGTCTTCAGAGCTGGCGGGATCTGCCTTTGAGCTGATGAGGAGAGTGTTGTCTACCCATTCAGTGCCACAGAGGGATACTAGCACTCGTCCCCTTAAGGCACCGGCTATTGTCTCTCGGCACCACCCACTCCACAGGACAGCAGAGATCCAGAGCCTCAGGATCCCCCAATGGGTGAACCCCTCTCCTCTGAGGCCTCCCAAGAATATCCTTCTGAGGAGCCACTTCAGAAGAGAACTTGCAAGAGGAAGCACGTAGACTCCATAGATGAGGCCATCACTTTAGACACTGACCTCGAGTCGGAAGAGTCCCCACGGTCATCCTCTGATGATATCTCATTTGCAGATATTCTAGAGATCCTGAAGCAGAGAGATGTCTGGCAGGCCACCAGCCCTTCTGATGAGGTGTCAGGGTACCTGAAGGCTTTTGGCTGTCAACCTTCAGCCTCCTGGGTGTCTCCGCATTTTGATGAGCTAATGGACCTGGTCAGTCAAAAGGTGTGGGAGTTACCTGACACAATGGAACCAGTCCCTCAGAGACCAAACAAATTCTTGTCAGCTCCTTCAGGAAAGGATTTCCTCACTAGGGGGGGGTACCTGTATATGCTATGGTGGTGGCAGCAGCCACCAAGAAGGAACTTTCAGAGACTTCCTCATCTGTTCATCCTCCGAATAAAGACTCTCGAATAATGGACAGATACAGGAAGTGTGTCTTTTCGTCAGCAACATTTTCACTGCAATCGCTGAACTACCTATATCACTTTACAAGGCTACAAAGAGATCTCCTGAAAGAGCTAGGTGATACTCTGCAAGGTACATTAGCTGCAGGGGTGAATGAGAAGGTCTCCTCCCAGCTGTCCACCTTAAAATTCATCATCAACTCCTCCATGAGGCTGATATCCTACGCAGCAGATGGAGCAAGCAGGGCAGCGGGTTCCGGAGTTTCCCTTAGGAGACACTCCTGGATACGCTTGTGCAATTTTGTGGAGCCCTTTAAGTCTACTTTTACTAACACCCTTTTTGATGGTTCCTCACTCTTTGGACCCAAAGTAAAAGACACTCAACCTAGTGCGAGCAGGAAGGAAAACTCTCTCTGCCATTGGAGTACATTTTTCCATACCTTCAAGACCTTATCCTAAAGGCCAGAAGTGTGGGAAAATGTGGTTCAAAAGATCCCAGAGAGTTTTCCAGGATGCATGGGGTGATTCCTTCCCCAGGGGCAGAGGGGGAGGCAATAATGGTAAACGCTGCCCCAGAGGCAGAGGGGGGCCCACAGAACCAAGGTGACCGTGATTCCTTTTGTGGACGCCCTTATCAGCACTCCTGAAAGGAGGCCCGACTGCCCTACTCTGGAGGCAGTTAGGGGGCATTTGTCCATGTACCCAGAAGCCTGGCAAACTATCTCAAGAGACAAATGGGTACTAAAAATAATATCCAGAGGATACTCCATTCCATTTTCCAATCCTGTTCCACAGACCAGAACAATCCCAGATGTTCCACCCAATCTAAGGGAGCAAGCAACTGTAGAGATTCAAAAGTTGCTGCACAAAAGAATCATCCAAGAAGTCCCCACAGAACAAATAGGATTCAGAACTTACTCAAGATTCTTTTTGGTGCCAAAAAGAACAGGGGACTGGAGGCCCATATTAGACCTAGGCAAATTAAAAAAAATCTGTCAAGAAGTCAAAGTTCCGAATGGTGACACTGCAGTCTATACTTCCCTTTTTAGGGAACGATGATTTATGTGCTCGATAGACCTTCAAGATGCTTACTACCACATAAAAATGGACAGAACATCAAGAAGGTGCTTATGCTTTTGGCTGGGAGCCAGTCATTACCAGTTCTGAACTCTGCCCTTTGGTCTCACTACAGACCCCAGCGTATTCACCAAATGCATGGCAGTAGTCACAGCTCACCTGAGGCATCTAGGATTCCGAGTGTTTCCCTATCTAGACGACTGGTTCCTATCTGCCACCACCAATCATCTACTCCAACAAGCCAGGGATCTAACTTTGGACATTTGCAATCAGCTGGGTATTACAGTCAACTTTCAGAAATCTACCTTGTTGCCCTGTCAACATATTACATTCATAGGCGCAGATCTAGATATTGCCTCCATCTTAGCACATCTTCTAACAGAAAGAGTTGTAGCACTCAGACAGCAGATACTTCACCTCCTTCCCAAGACCAAAGTGAAAGCAAAGATAATTCTAAGATTAGTAGGAACAATGGCTTCCACAATTACACTGATCACTCTTGCCAGAATGCACCTGAGGATCCATCAATGGCTGTTGTTCTCCCAATGGTCACTTCAAGAGCTTTCTATGTCTCACCTGATCAGAATAACAGAATCAAGCAAGAATGAATTAAGATGGTGGATACACTCCACTCATGTGACCATAGGGAGACCCTTTGTTCCACAACAACACATAGCTACGGTGACCATGGACACTTCCCAGATGGGGGGGGGGCATTAACTGGGAAGAACAGTCCAAGGTACATGGCAAGAACACGAGGCTCACTTGCATATAAATGTACTAGAGATGAGAGCAGTGCTTCTTGCGTTGCAAGCACTTCATGACTCTCTCCCTCTAGGGACAATTGCGATACATTCAGACAATATGTCTGTGGTTTGGTACATAAACAGGGGAGAGCCAGATCTTACCCCCTTTGTCAAGAAGCCCTAAGAGTTTGGCAATGGGCAGTTTCTTCCCAGTGCTTTCTAATAGCAACGGACATTCCAGGGAAGTCCAACATGATAGCAGACAAGCTGTGCAGAGCAATTTTAATGCCTCATAAATGGTCTCTCAATCAGAATGTAGCGGAGATGATTTTTCGAACATGGGGTCTGTCTTGCTGCGATCTCTTTGCCACTCCCATGAATGCCAAATGCAGCAACTACTTTACCCTAATTCCCCCTCTGGGGAAGACACCGAGAGACTCACTTGCTCAAGATTGACCCTCGGGACTTCTGTATGCTTTTCCTCTATTTCCTCTCATACCCAGAGTCATTCAGAAAGCACAGTACTTGGGAAGCAGGGTAATTCTCATTACTCCTTACT